>NC_056732.1:1303034778-1303224778 GCF_019279795.1 Protopterus annectens
CCTTAAGGTCTTCCATTTTACAGAGATCCAGGTCACCTAACCTGTCATCCAGATCCTCCAAGAGCTTGTCAGAAGATGATGTGGAGAGAGTAGTGCTTAGACTCTTGAAGTTATCTGCTTTGCCCAAATTGTTTTTGGCTCCAACCCAGTCAGTTCCAGAGCCATCTGAGTCCATTCTCCCTGTTGTGGTTCCTCCTCTGAGCCGAGTCGGGCCTTCGGAGATGGAGATTTCTGTGCCGCTTGTTGTGGAACCCTCTGTTCCAGCTCCCCTTGTGGCTGTCTCGGAGCAGAGTTCTGCTCCGACACCTTCAGCACCATCCATGGTGTCTAGGAGCCTAAGCTCGCCGGTCGGCCCTGACAGAGACACTTGGACCCAAACCTCTTTGGCGCTGAGTCTCCCTCTCGGTGTGTCGACTAGGGTGCACTTGGACCCTACATCCATCTCGAAGCAGATCGCTCTGGAGTCGAGGACTTCCTTCGTTTCCTTGGAGCTGGAGAGATCTGCATTCAAGAAGATGAGCGTGCTATCTCGGTCATCAGCTCTGTGCAAGGGTACCGATATTCTTTCCCCTCAAGCACCGACCTCTGTCTCAGCATCTTCTCTCTCCCTTGGCAGCAGCGACTCACAGCCTCAGGAGCCGCCGTTGGGTGGCCCCCAGTCTTCCGAGACCTTCCCGGAATACCCTTCTGAGGAGGCCCCTCAGAAAAGGACATGCAGGAGGAAGCATGTAGACTCCCTTGATGAGTCTATCACCTGAGACACTGACCTTGAGGAGTCAGAAGGGTCCCCCATGTCATACTCTGATGATGTCTCCTTTGTAGACATTCTAGAGATCCTATAGCAGAGAGGCAGCTGTGGCCCACTATCACCCCTTCTGATGAGGAGTCAGTTTACCTGTAGGCTTTCGGGTCTCAACCTTCAGCCTCTTGGGTGTCTCCACCTTTTGACAAACTCTTGGACCTGGTTAGTTGATAGGTGTGGAAAACCCCCTGATGCCATGGAGCCAATCGCCAGATGACCCAACAAATTTTTCTCTGCCCCAAAAGAGAAAGAGTTTTTGTCCAAGGGTGTGCCTGTAGATGCCATGGTGGTGGCAGAGGCCACTAAGAAGGAGCTAGCGGAGACTTCATCTGTCCATCCACCAAACAAGGAATCTCGAACAATGGATAGATACAGGAAGCTCATTTTCTCTTCAGCGGCTTTTACCCTCAGATTGCTGAACTATCTCGCACATTTTACTAGGCTTCAGAGAGATCTCATCAAGGAGCTGAGATACTCTTCAAGGTACATCTACTGAAGGAGTCCCTGAAAAGGTGACTGCTCAGTTGTCCACATTAAATTCCATCGTGAACTCCTCCATGAAGCTGATGATCTATGCAGCTGATGGAGAGACCAGGGCAGCGGGTTCGGGAGTTTCCCTTAGGAGACACTCCTGGATGTGCTTATGTAATTTTGCGGAGCCTTTCAAGTCTGCCTTTACCAACGCCCCCTTTGAAGATTCTTCTCTGTTTGGACCTAAGGTAAAAGATACACTCACCAGGTGCGAACAAGAAGGGAAAACTCTCTCTGCTGTGGGGTATGTTTTACCGTCCCTTCTAGACCATATACCAAGGGTCAGAGAGGTAGTAAAATGTGGTTCAAGAAGTCCCAGAGATTTTTCCCGGATTCACAGAGTGATTCCTCCTTCAGAGACAGAGGAGGAGGAGCTAATGGTGCAATTCTGCCTAGAGGCAGGGGAGATCCGCAAAACCAGGGTGCCCGCAATTCCTTTCGAGGCTTTCCCTATCAGCGCTCCTGATGTGGGGTGTGGCTGTGCTTCTGTGGAGCCAGTCGGGGGTCGCTTATCTTTGTATCCAGAGGCCTGGCTAAACATCCCCCAAGACAAATGGATACAAAGAATAGTCACCAGAGGATACTCCATACCCTTTTCTCTTCCACCCCACACTCCCAAGAAGATCCCGGATGTTCCACCCAATCACAAGGATCAAGCAGCTGTAGAAGTACAAAAGTTGCTTTCAAAGAGAGCCATCCAAACCATCCTCACAGACCAGATAGGATTCGGAACTTACTCCAGATTCTCTTTAGTGCCAAAACGAACAGGGGACTGGAGGCCCATCTTGGACCTCAACAAACTAAATAAATCCGTAAAGAAGTACAAGTTCCGGATGGTGACACTGCAGTCTATAACTCCCTCTGTTAGGGAAAGACAATTGGATGTGCTCCATAGACCTCCAAGATGCATGCTACCATATAAAAATGGACAGAGCATCGAGGAGTCATTTACGCATCCGGCTGAGAGCAAGTCATTACCAATTTCGTGCTCTGCCCTTTGGTCTCACCACAGCCCCCAGAGTGGTCACCAATTGTATGGCTATAGTGACAGCTCACCTGTGACGTTGTGGATTCCAAGTGTTTCCGTACCTGGATGACTGGCTCCTGACCGCCACCACAAGGCACCTACTCCTACAAGCCAGAGATTCGACCATCCATCTCTGTTCCCAGATGGGGATTTCAATAAATTGGGAAAAGTCTGCCTTATCGCCCTCTCAATTTGTGACTTTTATAGGCACAGAAATAGACACAGTTGCCATGCTAGCTCGTCTACCTGCAGACAGTATTCAAAACCTCAGGCAACGAATTCACAGTTTGCTTCCTCTACAGAAAGTCGAGTCAAAGACAATGCTGAAGATCTTAGTGACCAATGGCCTTTACCATAAATTTAGTCCCACTAGCCAGATTGCATATGTGAATTCTTCAATGGTTTCTAGTTTCCCAGTGGTCCCTTCAACAGCTGCCTCTATTTTACTATATCCGTCTAACAGAGTCATGCAAAAAGGACCTCCGTTGGTGGATTCAGCCCGATCAGCTGACAACAGGCACTCCATTCCTCCCTCACCAAACCGTTGCTACTGTGACCACGGATGCCTCACAGATAGTGTGGGGGGACATTATCTAGGCAGGACTGTCCAAGACACATGGCAAGATCATGAGGTTCACCTGCATATCAGTGTCCTAGTGATGAGAGCAGTGCTTCTAGCATTGCAAGCACTTCATGACTTTCTTCCTCTAGGGACGATAGCAGTCCAGTCGGACAATATGTCAGTGGTATGGTATCTAAACAAGCAAGGAGGAACCAGACTATTTGTCGAGAGGCTGCTCTTGTCTGGAAGTGGGTGATATCTTCCCAGTGCTTTCTAGTAGCAACGCATATCCCAGGGACAACCAATGTGATAGCCGACAAGCTCAGCAGGGCAATCTTGATGCCTCACGAATGGTCTCTGAATCAGAAAGTAGTGGAACAGATCTTCCGCAAATGGGGACAGCCTTGCTGCGGCCTCTTTGCCAGCCCGAACAACGCCAAATGCAGCAGCTATCCCCCCCCCCCTCCGAGGGAGTCCCCGATAGACGCACTTGTTCATGATTGGCCCCTGGGACTCCTTTATGCATTCCCTCCCTTTCCGTTCATATCCAAAGTGATAAAGAAAGCAAAGTTATTGGGAAGCAAGATTTTTCTCATCACTCCTTACTGGCCTCGCCAGATTTGGTTTCCCTTTCTCGGGCCTCCTCTACTAGACGATCCATGGACTCTGTGACAGACCTCTTGACACACGTCAGGCTCCCTTCACACCCTCAACTTGACAGCATCCCTGCTCCACTTCCATACCTAGTCAGGCTTCATGATCTTTCACCTGCTGTAACCCACATCCTTGCGTCTTCGCATAAACCTTCCACTAGGAAGTTATACACTAGCAAATGGAGAAGGTTTTCTATCTGGGCAAAAGAAAGAAATGTAGATCCTTACACAGCATCCATCCATGTGGTAGAATTTTTGTCTGAAATTTTCCATCAGGGATCAGCTGCTGCCACAATTAGGGTCCAATTGGCAGCGATATCTAACTGTCATTTGGGACAACATGAACCTAATCTGATGTCCCACAGATTATGTAAAACCTTCCTTAAAGGCACTACTTTACTGAGACCTCCCTTTCAGGACCCTGTACCTCCTTGGGATCTGAATTTCGTTCTGTCCATACTAACTTCCCCGCCTTTCGAGTCTGCACATTAGTGTCAATTGAAGTTTCTGTCTTGGAAGACTTTGTTTGTAGTAGCTATCGCATCAGCTAGACGGATGTCAGAATTACAAGCACCATCAATCAAGCCTACTTATTTGATTTTCCACAAAGACAGAGTTTCCCTTCGTACAAATCCTTCCTTTATCCCTAAAGTTTGCTCTCAGACTAATTGGAACCAAACTATCGAACTGCCTGTATTTTTCCCTAATCATTCCAACACTGCAGAATACAAATTTCATGAACTTGATGTTCACAGGCAGTTACGGTTCTACCTTCACAGGACTAAGGAACTTAGAAAGTCAGATCAATTGTTCATGTCCTTTTCTGAGTCTAGAATAGGTCTGCCAGTCTCTAAAGTGACCCTGTCTAATTGGATTTTGAACTGTATTTCCTTCATTTACTCCTCCAATGGAAAGATTCTACCGTTCAAGATTAAGGCTCATTCCACAAGATCCCTGTCCATATTTGCTGCCTTTCAAGCCAGAGTTCCAATTGACAGTACTTGTGCAGCAGCAACTTGGGTTACCCCTCATACCTTTGTTACTCATTACAAACTGGATTTGACGTCCAGGGGTAGAGCCTCCTTTGGTTCCACGGTACTCAGGATTATATTCCCATGAGCCACTCGAGAAAAAGGTGCTAGGGACGCTGTCCCATATGTAAGAATGAGGGCGAGATAGGACTATAGAACATAAAGAACTTATGTACTCACCATAACATTCCATGTTTATAGTCCATCTCGCCCTTCATTCTTAGGAACCCACCCCCCTACCCCCATTGAAGGATCTGGAGACAGGATAGTGTTGCCTTTGGTAGGATGGAGACCTTTCATAATTGTTCTTTCTGGATAACCTTTTTTATCTTTCTGTAGTTTAGCAGCAAACAAGATTTGAGGATTGTACTAGTGCATTATGGGATACCTACCTAGCCACGAGCCAACAAATAGATTTTGAGCTTTGTAATAGGCAGAGTCGGATCTGAGGATCGGCTCCGACCCCTTATGTAAGAATGAAGGGCGAGATGAACTACAAACATGGACTATTATGGTGAGTGCATAACTTTTTTTTTTCATCTCAGTCCAGATTTTGCAGCCATTTCTGTCTCTACTGCAGCTGCTACAAAACTCCTGGTCAATGCTAACCCTTCTCCTGCAGTCAAGAAATGGTAAAGCTCTTGACAGTTCTGGGAAAGGAATTTTATTCTTTTAGTATTCTAGCCTTCAGGATTTTGATTGACCAGGCAGATATTTTGACCTTTGGCAAATTTAGGAACATTGCTGCCTTTTTTTCTCACAGGTTCATAGGTAGGTACTAGGCTATTGGAACTAGGGCCTATATAAGACTAGCCAAAAAGGTACCCTGGCTTTCACCACCCAAAAAAATTATTTTCCTATTCCCCTGTCGAGCAGAGCCACGTAAGTGATCCCCGGGGTGAATTTCCTGTCTCCCATCCAATCATCAAGATTTTTCTTGAAGAGTGCTAATGAGGAGCTTTGTTTGATATAGATAGGTAGTTTGTTCCAGAGTATGGGAAGTCTCTTGGACAGGAATCTATCCCTCCAGCATGTTCTGTTTATTGTGGTGACAAGGTTTAGGTCCCTAGAGCATGTAGCTCGGAGGGATTGGGATTTTTTTAAGTGGAGCATGTCCAACAGCTCAGGGTTTGGCATAGCTTTGAATGTTAGGCAGAGATCGCCTCTGAGTAGGCAATATGCGGCATAGTAAAGCTGGAGTTTTTTGAGACAGTCTGCGTAGGGCATTTGTTTGAGGCCAATAATCCTCTTTCTGAGGTATTTCTGCGGCCTTTCCAGTTGTAGATGTCTTGTAAGGTACATATCAAAAGGGGAGCTGTATTCTATAATGGGTCTAATGAGTGAAGAGTAGAGGGGAACAATGACCTCTTTTTTTCCTGGATGCGAAACCTTTTGTGATGAGGTGTGCCACGTAGAAGGATTTCCTGACTACTGTGGCAATGTGATTATCAAAGTAGAGACTACTGTCCAACCGTGTCCCAAGGTCTCTTGTCACACTTTTGGTGTTAAGTAGACTACCGCCTGTGTGGTAGTTCATGGGTTGAGAGTTTTTACCAAAAGGGATGACAGTGCACCTTTTGGCATTGAGCTTGAGGCCATGGCTTTGGCACCAGGCATCTGTCACAGTGAGGCCCTTTTGCAGGATGTCCACATCATTAGGAGTTTTGATTATGGCTCCTAGTTTGCAGTCATCTGCGAACTTCATTAGCCAAAGACCTTCTGTGTTAGCCTGTACTTCAGAGAAGTAGATAACAAGCATAGCCTGTAATTTAGAGAAGTAGATACCAAACAGGAGAGGACCCAGGACTGAACCCTGTGGTACTCCAGTTGTCACTGGTCTGAAGCCAGATTTGGAGTCTTCTACTTTCACAGTGTGGGTTCTGTCAGTGAGCCAGTTGGCAACCCATCTTGTGACATAGGGATTTATACCTAGTTTAGTGAGTTTATCTGTAATTCGAGTGGGGGATGGTGTCAAGCCTTGGCGAGATCTAGATAGACTGTGTGAACCACCTTACCCTCATCTACAGCTTTGGTGACTGGGTCAAATAAGTCTATCAGGCTTAGGAGACATGATCTGCCTTTTACAAACTCGAACAGGATGAGGTCCAGAGTTTGGAGATAACCAGTGTCATTGTTTGTATGTTCCATGACTGATACATTCCATAGCCTTGCAGACCAGGCTCGTCAGGTTAATGGGGCAGTAGTTTCTGGGATCCGTGGTGGCTCCCCCTTTGTGGAGTGAGATAACCATCGCTGTGTGGCATTCAGTGGGCACAAAGCCTGAGGTGAGGCTATGATTGAACATGGTACTTAGGTGGGGTGCCATTTCGTTCTGTAGTTCGTGTAGAACGCAGCCTGGGATGTTGTCAGGTCCCATGGATGCTGTGTTCTTGGCTTTGAAGAGTGTTGTTTTTACCTGTGCATCCGTGATTACAGGAACTTTGCATTCTTCCGGTGTAGAGATGGGCCCTTTAGGGGGTGAGAGGGGGTTAAAGTTAGCACTGAACCTATCTGCCAGGATGTTGGGAATATCAGTTGGTTCTGTCATTGTGCTGTAACTTGGAGCAGATCTGAGTGTTGCCATTGAGATTCTTGACATAGCTATAGAATGCTTTGTGGTTGTCTTTAGAGTCAGTGACAATTTTGTTTTCATAACTAGCTTTGGAGGATTTTATGAGGGATCTCAAGCTTCATACTGAGGCCGACCCGGTAGTTCCTCCAATCATGGGATTTTACTCTCTTTTTTGCAACAGTTTCTTTCTTCTGTTGTAGAGTTTGTTTATGGCAGGGGACCACCAGATTGGCTTCCTTTTTTTGGAAGATAGCATCTTGGTTCTGTTAGGGATTGCACGATCCATGCACTCCTGTAAGTGCTTATAAAGTGCATTTGTATAGGATTCAGCAGTCATACCTCTGTTGTCCATCTGCATGGGTGTCGTGAAGTTTGCCACTTCTGTCTTAAGCGTGAAGTTGGCTTTGGAGAAATTGTTTACATTGGTTTTCCTAATGGGGTGGCATGTGGATGTCTAGGGTGATTAGCTTGTGGTCGGATCTGACCAACGAGTAATTGACCTCTGGTGTGGAACACCGGTTGCTCATGTTGGTAATGACCAGGTCTAGGATATTGCTGCCCCTGGTTGGGGTGTGGATAAGTTGATCCAAGGCGTTGGAATTTATGAATTTCAGAAAACGTTGAGCAAAAGAGTTGGTACATTAGTAGTTTTCCCAATTAATGGTGGGGTAGTTGAAATCTCCCATTTTTAGGGTGTTAGATTGGACCCTAATATTTTCCAGTGTATCAAGAAATGAGTGGGAATCCTGGGGCATGGTTGGGGATCTGTAGCAAGCTACATTTTGGATTGTATTTGGATTCTCCTTCTGAAAGTAGGCCATATTTGACTTCTGTTTCTTCTTCTTTTTCACGTGACTAAACATTTGTTATGAGATGCATATGATGGTGCTGATTCTGTGTCCAGGGCAGTGGCTTTCATTGTTGAGGCGTTTGGCGTGGGTAACTATTCAGAGTCACAATTGAGGATGTTATGTCTGAAATCTTGTATGCTCTTTTTATTCAGGAGGTTTTGTTTGGTTCTTCTGCTTCCCAGGTGCTCAAACAATAGGATGGAATGGGGAAATTGATTCCAGGGGTTAATAAAACTTTTTAGTTCGCCTTGTCTAATCTACAAAAGCCTCTGGTTATTTTTTTCAAGAAGTGTAGTTAGAAGCTCCCTTCAGGTAAGCACAGCTTTAAGCTTCAGTAGCAGGTGGGATCTAACAAAAAAGAAAGGATCCTCCAAGTATGAAGGATAGTCCTCTGTATCTTAATGACTTTTGCAGTATTCTTTCATCTTCTCTTCTCTCCATGCCACTACTTTGGATCTGTTCAAGTAACTGGTTCACCAGTTCTCCCTTTGGCATCAGATTGTTTTAGGCTTTGGGTTCTTCAAGTTGTTCTGCAAAGTTACAGATGGCAGTGAAAAAGTCTACCTTTCTTTTCAGGAAATCCCTCTCCATCCTCCAGGTTAGGTTTCCTCTAGATGTTCTTCGTGTTTCACAGTTGCAGTGATCACATTTGGGTTATCTGCTTGCAGTAGCCCTCAGTCGGCCTGATTATCATAGTCTTGGGTCCTGCGTCAGTTGCTGTTTCATCTTCTATGACGTCAGGTAGTCAGGGGTATAAAGCATGCAGCTGACGCCATTACATCAGTCAGTTTTGCCGTGCGGCGCCTGAAGCAGAAGCAGTTCGCAAGTACTGGTCGGCCGACTCCTGAAATTTTCATTTTCGAGTTTCAGAACCGAAGTCTTTAACTAAAGCTAAGCACCCCGTTGGGGAAACTTTTTCTTACTCTAAACCGATGTCAGTAAAAGTCAATAATTGTAGTTCTTGTGGAAAGCAAATACCTCATAAAGATTTTCATTCATACTGTATTCCTTGCCTAGGCCCTGACCACAACATACCTCACTGTCGGTTTTGTGCCTTATTTAAGCAACAAACTTTTCGTCGTCTGTATATTTATGCTTCTAAATATTTTGGTACTCAGTTCAATTATCCAGATATCTCTTCGGTAAGCCATCTGACTACTGACATTCTGAAAAAATGCAAAGATAAAGACAGAGACAGGCCGCCTAGGTCCAAAGCTGCCGACGTTTCTCCTAAGCCAGTCACTAGTTCTTCGGTAGTCAGTGAGGCGCTTTCGCAGCCCTTGATAACCGCTACTTCAGATTTGCAGGCCTCTACTGAGACCATTTGGATTCCGGTATGCCGCGAGATATTTCAACTGTGGAACCTGCGGATGTCTCTACCTTAGATGGGTCCAGAGCCGCTGTGCAGGCACCGATGTCTGAGGGTGTATTCAGGCCTACTGACTTGCATTTTAAACTGACACCATCTTCTTCTTCAAGGCCTAAAACTCGAACCATGCCTAGAAAACTGACGCCCAGTCCGGATGGTCAGGCTTCTATGCCTAAAAAACAAATGATAAGAATGGCTGAAGACCTTATTCCTTTAATCAGGGGAAGCCAACCTTCCCCCTCTAAGAGACCTAGGACTGAATTTGCTTATGATACTTCTGACCACGATTCTGAAATTTCTGTTTCCTCTGATGACCAGGATTTACCCTTATCTACCTATGAGGATTCTGATGCAAAAGACTCTATCCCCCCCCCCCCCAAGAGGATTTCTCTTTTGGTGAAACCTTGCATACTCTTAGGGAGCATTTTCGCTGGGAAAGCTAGGATTACTCTGATTCTAAATAGAGGCTTAGGGATTTTTTACTCCTGCCCCAACACAGGCCTTTAGCTAGCCCTCCTGTACTAGACATTGTTGATGATGCCTTTTTAGAATCTAGCTTGGCCCCTGACTCTTTACCTCCTGCTCCCAGAAAACCTGATAGATATTACAGGGTTCCTGACTCTCACAAGTTCCTTTTTAAAAATCCTACTGCGGATCCAGAGACCATTTCACAGGGACCCAAGGGTATTAAGGCTACTACTGCCAAAAATCCTACCCGCTCAGATAGACACTCCAGGACGCTGGATAGTTGGAGTAAGAAGGTATACACTTCTGCAACCTTGGCCATTAGGGCCTTAAACTGCCAGTTCCATATGTTTATGTATCAGCAGCATATTATTGGACAGCTTAAACAGAAAATGATGTTGATTCCTGACTGTGCTGAAAATAAGGATTTACAGGATTTAATGCATTCTGCTGAAATCCGCGGTGGTGGTGCTGCGGTAGCGTTGTCACCTCACAGTAAGATGCTGACCGGTTCGACTCTTAGCTAGAGCGTCTTCTGCGTGGAGACATGCGTGAATGGGCGTACCTTTGTTGAAGGTTGTGCGTTAGGGCTGGCAACTCAGCACGTAAAATTCAACTGCCAATCATTAGCGGACTGGAGTTCCGCTGTGGCGACCCCTATCCGGGAAAAGCCGAAAGACACAATGCATTCTGCTGAGCAGGTTGGAAAACATACTTTGCGTTGTGGTTTTGATTTACTAGAGGCATCTTGCAAGGCTGCTGTCACTGGGTCTGTACTTAGAAGGCATGCTTGGCTTAAGGAGCAATCTTTGCCAGATCATGTTAAAGCTAAATTGCTGGATGCCCCCTTAAATCAGGACCGCCTGTTTGGCAACAAAGCAGAAAAAAAATCTTAAAAAGATGGAGGAAAAAGCTAAATCTATGCAAACTATTAAAGATTTCCTACAAGTACAGCCTCCAAGATTTAGTAGGCATTGGCCCTCTAAGAATTTGTCCTTTCCTGCCTCTTCCAGGCCTTCTCGGTCCAAACCCAGAACCAGCAGAACACCCAGGCTTCAGTCCAGGATATGCACAGGGCTAAGCAGTGGGGGGCTCCCACAAATCAGAGAGTAGTAAGGCTCCCCCTATGGTAAGCTGTCTCAATGACTTGACTTTAAAACTTCCAAGCACTTCCAAACTGACTGCTCCTTTAGGGGGAAAAATTGCTCTGCAGGCCAAAAACTGGGAACTCATTACCGAGAACAAATGGGTTTTAAATATAGTTTCCCAAGGATACAGATTTCACTTCCACACGTTACCAACACCAAACAGTTGGCCAGATCTACCCCCAAATCAGCAGGCAGAGGCTCAAAAGCAAGTACTCTCTCTCTTAAGCATAAAGGCTATTCAAACTGTACCAGAAGAGGAAAAGGGACAAGGTTTCTACTCAAGACTTTTCCTGGTACCCAGAAAATACAACTCATGGCGTCCTATCCTGGACCTTTCTATCTTAAACACCTTTTTGGTGATGCCAAAGTTCAAGATGCTAACTCTTCACCAGTTGCTTCCTATGCTAGGCAAAGATGCCTGGTTGGCAACACTGGATTTAAAGGAAGCCTACCTGCACATCCCAATCAGGGATTCTTGCAGAAGATGCCTACTCTTCAAAGCAGGCTACATGCAATACCAGTTCTCTGCACTGCCCTGTGGCTTATCTACTGCGCCCAGGGTATTCACAAAGTGCCTAGCTCCAGTCATTGCATTTTGCAGGCAAAGAAATATTCAAATATACCCATACCTGGACGATTGTCTAATTCAGGTAGAAAGCCAGGACATACTTTTGAATCATCTGGCATTTGTACAAAAGGTGATAACTTGTCTTGGGTACACCATAAATGAAAATAAATCACGTCTGGTACCCTGTCAACAAATTATATTTCTGGGAGCAAGCTTGAACACAACTTCCCAGATGGCTTTCCTCACACCAGAGGAACAAATTCATTTGACAACTTACTTCAAACTAATGGCTACAAAAGCCCTGCTATCTGCAAGGTAAATGCTGCAAGCCTTGGGGTTCATGGTCTCCTGCATTCTACTAATTCCATATGCAGGACTGCATATGAGGAAACTACAATGGTATCTAAAAAGCCTATGGTGTCAACATTCCGAGGATCTAGAAGCAATGATTCCTATCATACCTTGCCTACGTTTAGAGTTCCTTTGGTGGGCAGAGGCGTGCCACCAAAACAAGGGACTACCATTCACTCTACCCACTGCCACCCAAACCCTAACAACAGATGCATCAGACTTTGCATGGGGGGCTCACCTGGCAGGGAAGTGCATTCCGGGCAAATGGAACCCAAGTCAAATGCACCTGCATATCAATCAAAATGAAATGTTAGCTGTACAGAATGCTATGACAGCCTTCAAGGACCACATTCTTCCAGGGCAATTAATGGTAAAGACGGACAACACTATTATGTGGTACATAAACAAGCAGGGGGTTCCCATTCTTACCCCCTCTGCAGACTAGCCATGGGTCTTTGGAACAGCCTTGAGCTACAAGCGCATCTACAGGCTCAATTCCTGCCAGGAAAACTAAATACACTGCAGACGAACTAAGCAGAAATCTCATGGACCCACACGAGTGGAAACTGGAACCAAAGACTTGCAACATGTTGATAAACAAATGGATAGCCCAAGTATAGACCTATTTGCCTCCCCTCAGAACTATCAATTGGACTAATTCTGCACAAGGAATCCCCACAACCCAAGCTTGGAAAGTGGATGCTCTGTCCTTCTGCTGGAAAAATCTATCAGTTTATGCCTTTCCGCCTCTGCCTCTCCTCTCCAAAGTACTACTAAAGATCAAACAGGACAAACCAAGGATGATACTGATTGTACCAGACTGGCCACACCAACACTGGTACCCCCTCTTGCGCAGTGTGTCCATGGCACCTGCCTCAGACCCCCTACCCTGCTGTCACAGTAGGAGAGCCAGATTTTGCACCCTCAGCTTCAAACCCTGATCCTGGCTAATTACCTAATCTAGTAAAACGAAAAAAGAAAACCATAGAGTGAACCGAACAGATTAAATGTCTGCTGTCCAACACAGTCAGTGATAAATCCACACCAGAGCAAAAACTCTCCACGTTAATTGACAAATTTATTGAAGTGCTTTTCGTTTGCCTTCCTAGGCTAACTTCTTCAGAAGTAGTAGTGTAACATTACATTCACTTTAAATAACATGACATCACTATTAAATTAAACAAATTACAACTAATTAAGTTAAATGTATTAGGGAATTTAAAGAAAAAGTGACCCATAACATTTTACCCATACAAATGCATTTAAAAACATATACCTATTTCTTACAAACTAGTGTACATGTTAAAGGTGTGCCAATAAGTGCACACCATTGTAAAAAATATATACATTCAATTAAAAGTGAATATGAACTTTAAAATTATATATAAAAGGGCTACAAATGGTATTTAAAGAACTGCCCATCTAAAAAATAACCAAGGAATTTAGTTTGAGAGAGTCATACCAACTTGGAAACATCAAAGACATCAAGTACTGTTTACAACACTTGGAAAGTGTGATTACGAAGTCTGAATAGAACTATGAACTCAAGACAGACCTAGTAAGTAATTCTAGACAAGGAAGTAAATAAAACAGTACTGTATGATGACTCAATGGGTGAATAAACGAAAAGTAAATGTAATAAAAATCTTGTCCCTTTGTTTATATTAAATTAACAACAAATTCATCTCCTCAAGCTCAACATACGTAGGACACATGAAATAGAACAAGTTTCATTCAACCCAGGACTGTGGTATGCTTCATTTCATTTTGTTTAAAGGAGGTGAGTCGGAAGCAGAGAATTACGTGAGTTTTTTGAATAATACAACTAATTTTTTGGACTTCACGTTTCAATTTAATACTAAGAAGATATCATATCTAGATATTACACTGATGAAAGATCTGGAATCGGACTGCTTCGTTGCTTGTATCCACAGGAAGCCAACTTATTCCAACACGTTCTTGCACTTCTCTAGTTGTCATCCATTTTCACAAAAGCGTGCAGTAGTTAAAGGTCAACTGGTGAGAGCTGCAAGAATGGTTAGTAAAGATGACGATTTCGTTCTGGAATGTTCTTTAATGAAATCAATGTTCCTAAGTCGTTCTTATCCATTGAAATTACTTGATGACCTCATTAGTGAGGTAACACACAAGAGGTCAGTCAATATTTATGAACCCCTCTTACCATTCAAGCCACCTTTTGTTCCTACTAATTTGGTCACAGTTGAACAGCACATAGAGGAGAACATTGAACCACTATCTGTAGGAGCGCCTAGATTTATTACCACCTTTTCTGTTGACAGTTTAATGTTGAGTCACATCATTAACAAAAACTGGCACCTCTTTCGAGCTGACCCCTTGGTTTGTTCAAGGTTAGGGCCTGTTCCCAAAATTACGTATAGGAAAGCTAAAAATCTCAAATCGTTTTTCGAACAGAAATTGTCCCATGTAAGATCGCCTGGTATGTTCAAGTGTCAAAGTTGTAATTTTTGTCGTTTTGTTCTTGAATCTAACAGATTTCACGTCCATAATCAAGAATTCAAGTTAAAATCTAGATTGAATTGCAACTCTTCAATGTTGGTGTACCTGGCACAATGCCAAAACTGTTTAGGATTTTATGTAGGCAAAACCGAGCGTAGGCTCAGGGAGCGCATCTATGAACACACGTATGCGATCAGAAAGTGTAAAGAGACTAATGCCTTAGCAAAACACATTCAGGAATTCCCTACACACAGTTTCAAATTTATAGGCATTGAACAGGTTACACATGACAGTAGAGGTGGACCAACTCACCTTAGACTATTAGAGAGGGAATTATACTGGCAGATTAAGTTGGAAGCATACCACAGTCCTGGGTTGAATGAAACTTGTTCTATTTCATGTGTCCTACGTATGTTGAGTTTGAGGAGATGAATTTGTTGTTAATTTAATATAAACAAAGGGACAATATTTTTATTTCATTTACTTTTCGTTTATTCACCCATTGAGTCATCATACAGTACTGTTTTATTTACTTCCTTGTCTAGAATTACTTACTAGGTCTGTCTTGAGTTCATAGTTCTATTCAGACTTCGTAATCACACTTTCCAAGTGTTGTAAACAGTACTTGATGTCTTTGATGTTTCCAAGTTGGTATGACTCTCTCAAACTAAATTCCTTGGTTATTTTTTAGATGGGCAGTTCTTTAAATACCATTTGTAGCCCTTTTATATATAATTTTAAAGTTCATATTCACTTTTAATTGAATGTATATATTTTTTACAATGGTGTGCACTTATTGGCACACCTTTAACATGTACACTAGTTTGTAAGAAATAGGTATATGTTTTTAAAAGCATTTGTATGGGTAAAATGTTATGGGTCACTTTTTCTTTAAATTCCCTAATACATTTAACTTAATTAGTTGTAATTTGTTTAATTTAATAGTGATGTCATGTTATTTAAAGTGAATGTAATGTTACACTACTACTTCTGAAGAAGTTTGCCTAGGAAGGCAAACGAAAAGCGCTTCAATAAATTTGTCAATTAACGTGGAGAGTTTTTGCTCTGGTGTGGATTTATCACTGACTGTGTTGGACAGCAGCCATTTAATCTGTTCGGTTCAATCTATGGTTTTCTTTTTTCGTTTTACTAGTTGGTAATTACCTAATCTCTCCATTTCTATCCCTCAGTAATCAAGTGTTGGATGTCATTTTGGAGGCAGAGAGGCCTAGTACTAGAAAATCTTATGCTGAAAAATGGAAAAGATTCTGTGCCTGGAACCAAACTCAAGAGATGGACACAGCAGCACCCAATTTACCTCAGATTCTTCAATACTTAACTGAGATGCTTCACAATTGCCTTTCTTTTTCCTCCATCAAAATTCACGCCTCAGCCATTTCAGCTCTTTACAACACAGAACTACCCCTCTTCTCTCATCCACTGCTCAAGCAGTTCCTCAGAGGGGCCAAAAACTTAAGACCACCCAGGAGAGCCCCAACTCCAGCCTGGTTAACTTTGTATTGGAAAAACTCACTCTTCCTCCTTTTGAGCCAGCTGTAAGTTTGTTTGTTTGTCTTTTGGCTTTTCCCATTTAGGGGTTGCCACAGCAGAACTCAGGTCCACTAATGATTGTCAGTAGATTTTCACGAACGCTGAGGTGCCAGCTTGAAGTTCAACCTTCAACGAAGGCACGGCCATTTATGCATGTCTTTCGAATGCCCACCCAACCGCAGGGAGGACATGCAGACTCCACACAGAAGGCACTCCAGCCGAGAATCGAATGGGAGAACCTCTTGCTGTGAGGCAACGCTACCGCTGCACCACCGCGGATTCTTGAGCCAGCTGTAAGTGCAGAGTTAAAATTGCTTTCTTGGAAGACAGCCTTCCTTTTAGCAATCACTTCAGCAAGAAGAGTATCTGAATTACAGGCCCTTATGGCAGTGGAGCCTTTCATCATCTTTTTTGCAGACAGGGCATCCCTCAGGACCAATCCCTCCTTCATGCCCAAGGTGGTATCCAGTGTGGCTCTTAATCAGTCTATTCATTTGCCAACCTTCTTTTCTAATCCACAGAACAAAGGGGAACAGATACTGCACTCCTTAGATGTGCACAGACAACTTAGATTTTACTTGGACAGGACTAAACCTCTAAGAAAATCTGAACAACTGCTGGTGGCATTTGCTGCAGGGGCAGAGGGGAAGGCTATTTCAAAGAAAACCATTTCTAAATGGATAGGCCATTGCATTCATTTCTGCTATAAGCACCATGGAAAACCTATCCCACAGGGGATTAGACCCCATTCAACCAGGGCTGCATCTATCTCTACAGCCTTTCTCAGAGGTGTCCCTACCAGGGACATCCTAGAAGCTACTACCTGGAGTTATGTTCATACCTTCACCAAGCATTACCATTTGCCAATTTTCTCTAAATCCAGAGCTGGCTTTGCCACTGCAGTCTTGCAGGGCCTTGTAGCTGGTCCTAATGCTATCTAAATTCCTTCTCCCATCCTTAGCTTTGGGAATCTACCCAAATGTGATGACTGCAACAGTGAAACATAGTACAGTTGTGTACAATTACCATAAATGTAGATGTTCGAGTGTATTCACTGTTGCAGTCCTGGATGTTCATAGTGTTACACTGCTGCAGTCATTACACTTGGGTTATCCGGCCGTCAGGTGGTCACACAGTCGGCCAGAGTTCCAAAGTCTTGGTCCGGCGTCAGTTGCTGTCGCTTCTTCCCTGACGTCAGTGCGCCAGGGGTATATAAGATGCATCTGATGCCATTTTCTTCAGTCTTTCTTGCCGCGCGGTGCCCGAAGCAGACGCAGTTCGCAAGTGCTGGTCGGCCGACTCCTGAGATTTTCGAAGTCGAATTTCAGATCCGAAGTCTTCAATAAAGCTAAGTACCCCGTTGGGGAAACTTTTTTCTTGCCTCAGACCGATGTCAGAAAAAGTTAATAATTGTATTTCTTGTGGGAAGCAAATACCTCCTAAGGACTTCCATTCTTACTGTATTCCATGCCTAGGCCATGATCACGACGTCACTAGTTGTCGGTCTTGTGCTAGATTTAACAAACGCACTATAAAAAGATGTTTTGATTTTGCTTTGCACTACTTTGGACGAAGGTTCAATTATACTATGCCGTCGGATCAGCCGACTACCTCAATACCGAAAAAATGCAAAGACAAGGCTAAAGACAGGCAGCCGACGTCCAAAACCGATGACAAAGCCTCTTCAGGGCCAGTCGCCGGTTCACCTGTTCTCAGTGAGGTGCTTTCACAGCCCCTGACACCCGCTACCTCAGAGCCACAGGCCGCTTCCGACTCCCACGTGGAGACAACTAGGCCTCTGCAAACTCAAGGTACTGGACCTACGGAAACTTATCCCTCAGATGGGTCTGGAGACGCTGAGCAGGCATCAGCTTCTGAGGGTGTTTTCAGACCTTCACAACTTACCATTAAAACAACAGCCAAGACAAAAGTACCATTCAAGACAAAGAAACAAGTACAGCATTCTCCTGGGCAGTCCTCCATGCCTAAGAAACAGATGCTTAAAATGGCCGAAGACCTCATTACTCTCATCAGGGGTTCCCATCCCCCTGCTGAGAAAAGGCCTAGGCAGGATACAGACTATGATTCCTCTGATCAGGTTTCCATTTCTTCTGATTCCTCTTCAGACCAGGGATACTCTCTCCCCCCTATGAGGACTCTGATGCTGAAGAATCTATCCCTTCAGCCTCTCCTCCTGAGGATTATTCTTTTGGGGAAACTTTACATACCATGAGGGAGCATTTCCATTGGGAAAGTCAGGATTACTCAGAATCCAAGAAAAAGCTCAGGGATTTCCTTTTATTGCCTCAGCACAGGCCCCTGGCTATTCCGCCTGTGCTAGATATTGTAGATGATGTGTTCTCTGAATCCAGCTTATCTCCTGATTCTTTGCTCCCTGCACCAGCCAAACCAGATAGGTATTATAGAGTCCCTGACTCTCACAAGTTTCTTTATACAAACCCTTCTGCTGATCCAGAAACTATTTCCCAGGGTCCAAAAGGGGTTAAGGCTTCTATTGCAAAAAATCCATTACCCTCTGACAGAGATTCCAGAGCTTTGGATAGATGGGGGAAGAAAGTATACACTTCTGCAACTTTAGCAGTAAGTGCTTTAAATTGCCAGTTTCACATGCTTAAGTACCAACAATATTTAATGGCTCAGTTAAAACAGAAAATGCTTGCAAGCTCAGAAGCTCCTAATTGTAAAGAAATGCAGGATTTATTGCATGCTGTTGAACAGGTGGGAAAACATACCCTGCAATGTGGTTTTGATTCTTTAGAGGCCTCTTGTAGAGCCACAGTTACAGGTGCTGTGATTCGAAGACATGCTTGGTTAAAAGAACAGAGTTTACCTGATCATGTTAAGGCAAAATTATTGGATGCTCCTTTACAGCATGATACCTTGTTTGGTGTTAAGGCAGAAGAGGTGTTAAAGAAAATGGAGGATAAAACTAAATCTATGCAAACAACCATGGATTTCTTACAGGTACAGCCACCTAGATTTAGCAGAAATTGGCCAACAAAGAATTGGTCCTTTCCGGTGTCAGACAGGCCACAGAGAGGCAGATACAGACGCCCAAGAGTCAGATCTCAACCCCAAGGCTCTAACAGACAATGACAGTGGGGCTCCTCAACCCCAAAAGGAGGTGAGGACAAGTCTCAACCATACAGGAAACAGTCACAATGACTTTCCCCTTCGTATGCCAAGCACTTCCCTTTTGGAAGCCCCCTTAGCGGGGAAACTAGCACTTTTTTCTCAAAACTGGCAAACAATCACCCAAGACAAATGGGTTCTGAATATTGTGTCTCAAGGTTACAGGTTCCACTTTCACACTTTACCAAGGCTAAAAGGAATGCCAGACCTGCCACAAAATCAATGGGCAGAGGCACAAAAACAAATTTCAGCCCTCATGGACATGAGAGCTATTCAAAAACTACCACAACAGGAACAAGGATAAGGATTTTACTCAAGACTCTTCCTGGTCCCCAGAAAGGACAAGGCCTGGAGGCCCATACTAGACCTTTCAATTCTAAGTACTTACCTGGATATTCCGAGATTCAAAATGTTGACATTACAGCAGCTTCTACCCATGCTGGGCAAGAAAGCTTGGCTTGTTACTCTGGACCTCAAAGAGGCATACCTGCATACCAGGCAAAATTGCAGAAGATACCTCAGATTCAAAGCTGGTACAATGCACTACCAGTTCTCTGCACTGCCCTTTGGCTTATCTACTGCACCCAGGGTCTTCACAAAGTGCCTGGCACCAGTAATTGCATTTTGCAGACAAAAAGGAATTCAAATATATCCATACCTGGACGACTGCCTCATTCAAGCAGAGACAAAGGACATTCTTCTACAGCATCTGGCATTTGTAAAAAGGTTGCTAATTTCTCTAGGGTACACAGTAAACTAAAAGAAATCAAAAATAGTGCCCTCACAACAGATTATATTCCTGGGTGCCAGCTTAAATACAACGGCCTAGATGGCTTACCTCACACCAGACAAACAAGTTCAACTAACTCAATATTTTCAACTACTGACAAAAAAGTCCCATCTCCCTGCAAGAAAAATTCTGCAGGCCCTGGGATTCATGGCATCCTTCATACTACTAATACCATATGCCAGACTGCATATGAGGAAATTACAATGGTACCTAAAAAGTGTTTGGACTCAACACTCACAGTTTAGAAGCAGCAATACCAATGATTCCCTGCCTACAACAGGAGTTTCGATGGTGGGTACAGGCATGTCACCTAAACAAGGGTCAGCCTTTTCCCCTACCCACAGCCAGGCAGACTCTAACAACATATGCTTCAGATTACGCCTGGGGAGCACACATGGCAGGAAAATGCATTCAGGGCAAGTTGGACCACAGACCAGATGCATCTTCACATCAATCAAAAAGAGATGTTGGCTGTTCAAAATGCCCTAACAGCTTTCAAGGACCTTCTGCATCCAGGACAATTATTATTAAAGACAGACAACACCACAGTAATGTGGTACATAAACGAGCAAGGGGGCACTCATTCTTATCCCCTATGCAGGCAACCCATGACCTTGTGGAACACAGCTCTAATGTATCAAGTTCACCTGCAAGCACAATTCCTACCAGGAAAGAAAAAAATACTCTGGCAGACGATCTAAGCAGAAATATCATGGACCCTCACGAATGGAAATTGAATCCACAAATCTTCAGCATGGTAACGCAAAAATGGGGATGCCCAGACATAGATCTTTTTGCCTCCCCCACTGAATTGCCAATTACAAAAATTCTGTACAAGGACTTATCACAAACAAGCATGGAAAGTGGATGCTCTTTTGTTCAGCTGGAAAAACCTAAAAGTTTATGCCTTCCCACCACTGCCTCTCCTTTCAAAGGTACTCCTAAAAGCCAGACAAGAAAAACCACAGATGATCCTGATTGCTCCAGACTGGCCACACCAGCACTGGTACCCTATCTTAAGGAACTTAGCTCAAGGCCCACCATGGATTTTGCCTCAAATTCCACACCTTCTGACTCAACAAGACAATCAGATCCTGCACGGTCAGCTCAAAACCCTAAACCTGGCTGCATGGCAGATTCATTAGTCAAACAGGCAACATCTCTCTCTAAAGCTGTTATGGATGTCATTTTGGAGGCCAGGAGGCCTAGCACCAGGAAAGCTTACTCAGAAAAATGGAAGAGATTCTGCGCCTGGAACCAGGCTCAAAGTCTTGACCCTCTTGTTCCAAACATTCCTCAGATTTTACAATAGTTAACTGAGATGCCGAACAGAGGCCTATCCTTCTCATCAATTAAGATCCACGCCTCTGCCATTTCAGCACATTACAACACGGATCCTCCTTTATTCTCTCATCCCTTGCTAAAGCAGTACCTTAGAGGAGCTAAAAACATAAGACCACCCCGGAGAGTACCAACACCAACTTGGGACCTCAATTTCATTTTGGAAAAACTAACCCTGCCACCTTTTGAGCCAGCCAATACAGCTGATCTAAAGTTTTTATCATGGAAAACAGCTCTGCTCCTGGCAGTAACTTCAGCACGAAGAGTCTCAGAGCTACAGGCAATAATGACTGTGGAACCTTTTATAATTTTTCATCAGGACAGGGTTTCTTTAAGGACAAACCCTACCTTTATGCCAAAGGTAGTATCTAGTGTGGCTCTTAACCAAACCATCCATTTGCCAACTTTTTATCCAAACCCCCAGAATAAAGGGGAGAAACTTCTGCATTCTTTGGACATACACAGGCAGCTACACTTCTACTTGAACAAAACAAAAGCTTTCAGGAAAACTGAGCAACTGTTTTTAGCATATGCTGCAGGATCACAGGGCAAGGCTATCTCAAAGCAAACTATTTCCAAATGGATAGGACACTGTATTCATTACTGCTACACACAGCATGGAAAATCAGTCCCAAATAACATTAGGCCACATTCCACCAGGGCAACAGCCACTTCAACAGCCTTTCTCAGAGGAGTACCTACCAAGGAAATTTTGGAGGCTGCAACTTGGAGTTCAGTGCACACCTTTACCAAGCATTACCACCTGCCTCTTTACTCTAAATCCAGAGCAGGATTTGCCACTGCAGTGCTGCAGGGCCTCATAGCCAATCCTAACTCTTTATAGACCAGCCACCCAACCTTAGCTTTGGGATTCTACCCAAGTGTAATGACTGCAGCAGTGTAACACGATGAACATAGTACAGTTTTGTACCTACCATAAATGTAGATTTTCGAGTGTTCACACTGCTGCAATCCAGGTTACCCTCCCTCCATTCCCTCTGAACTAGCTGGACTTATCTATGCCTTTCTATCCTATGCAACCTTTGTGGTGTATTTGCTTGTAACTGAAGGTATTGTTTTTATTTTATACGTATACTTTTTATTAGCAATATGTATTGCCTACCTACTTGGAGGCACCTGACATCTGGGGCAAGAAAAACTGAAGAAAATGGCATCAGATGCATCCTATATACCCTTGGCGCACTGACGTCAGGGAAGAAGCGACAGCAACCGACGCTGGACCAAGACTTTGGAACTGTGGCCGACTGCGAGACCACTTGACAGCAGGATAACCCAAGTGTAATGACTGCAGCAGTGTAAACACTCGAACATCTACATTTATGGTAGGTACGAAACTGTACTTTACCCTCCCTGCAGCCCCCTGACTTCTTGCGCTATACCTCTACTCTCCTTTATTATGCTTAAAAGCTTTTTGGTGTATTTGTTTTTTTGTTGGAGGTGTACCCTTGTGTGTGTCTGTATGTATGTGTATATATATATATATATATATATATGTGTGTGTGTGTGTGTGTATATGTATGTATATATATATATATATATATATATATATATATATATATATATATATATATAAAATTGCTTCCCATTAGGGGGGCACCTGACATCTGCAGCAAGAAAAACTGATGTAATGGTGTCGGCTGCATGCTTTATACCCCTGACTACCTGACGTCATGGAAGATGAGACAGCAACCGATGCAGGACCCAAGACTTTGATAATCAGTCCGACTGAGGGCTACTGCAAGCAGATAACCCAAATGTGATGACTGCAACAGTGAATACACTTCAACATCTACATTTATGGTAAGTGTACACAACTGTACTTTTTTCTCCCTATTACATTCCTTAAGGCTCATACAAACAGTGACCCCATATCAGGGGGGATTTGTTTTTAATCCTTTATATTCTGGTGCGGAAAAGGATCCTCTTTGGAGAACATTACTAGCCCTATTCTTTTTCAGTTTGTTCGGAAGGCTTAAAATGTTGGCATGACAATGTTTTTATTACATCTCATCCCTTCTGAGAATTGGCTGGTAACACTATTTTGAAGGATTCTTAACCATTCCCATCACCTTTTTTCCGTAGATCTGCTAGTTCTCTGCTCTCCTGCACTTTTACTAGCTTGTTAGTCTAGCACTTTAACAGACTTCTTGTAGCAATTATTGTAGCACCCAAAAGTGCTACCAGCACTAAACGTTCTACAAGAAAACAGCGCCAGTACTTATTAATGCCCACCCCTCCAGGAATGTCTAAAGGTCAGTTTCTTGTGCTTTCACCTATTAACCTGGTGAACTTGGGCATCCTGAGGCAGTGTAGCAACTGCCTCATGTACACTGACAACCCTCTCCTCTTACCTTCCAAAACTCAGACTTGCGAGAGACGCACTTGTATATCAAAATTGGAAATCACACTCTCTCCAGGCAAGACCAGAATAGCTGGTCAAGAGGAGAAGGTCAACACTTGCACCACACCACATGGAACACACAGCCCTCCAGAACACACACCGGCACTGTCTTCACATAAAAGCACCAACTACACACCCACCTTCGCAGAGGCTGTCAGTAAAAATCTACTCAAACAGCAGAGGCCTCCATGGCAGAAACGCACTCGACCACCACAGCAGAACACTAATCACAAGACAGATACCTCTCCTTAACAGTGTGCCACTCAACCAAAGCCTTTAAGGCAAAACAGCATGCCCAACACACTAGTCATAGGTGACTAAATAGTGAGGCACACTTGTCCCACTCACTAGGTTGAATAAGGAGAAAGTAACAGCTGCCTGTCAGGTGCCAGGATCTGCCACATAACGCACACACTCATCTCCCTCAACAACAGGTACAAATGTGACACTCATTGTACATGTGAATGACCTCAGATGTATCTCCCACTCTTGGATTATGTAGCTCAGGGGGTATGACCCTAGCCCTGAGCAGCATCCTACCATCACCCAGAATGATACCACAGTACAAGGAGAAAATGATTGATTTCAGCAATTGGCTAAGTTTCTGATGTCATTCCAAGGGGATCCAGTATCTGTCTGCCTGAGATGACATGATTGACAGATCTCGATGCTATGCCAGAGATAGCCTTCATCTGTCACCCCCGGGCTTCTGGATACTGGCCAAGGCTCTTGCCACCCCTATAGTGCCTTTTTTAGGCTGTGTTCCAAAGACCAAATTACCATGATAACAACTACAAACAAATGCAATCTGTGGGTCGTGCTGCTCAGTGCTAGAAGTCTAAATCTGAAAATGCACTCGCTCGAAACACTCCTTAAAGTGGAGAACATCAACATTTGTGCTGTAACAGGGACCTGGTTCAAAGCAGCAGAAAGCACCCCTGCACTACCAGGCTGTAACTCATTCCATACCCTTCGGCCCTAGAACTTGGACTGAAACTCCAAAGGCAGTGGTGTTTCCATATTCATAAAGGATGCGCACACCTCCAGACTGGTAGCCCAACACAATGCATCAGAGATACTTCAGGTGCAGCTAACATTGGGTAAGACAGCGATTCAGGTTGTAGCCTGCTGTAGTTCCCCAGCCATGTCCCAAGACACTCACTCCACGTTCCTAAGAACTTTGGAGAGTATTAGGGTCCAACTTAACACTCTCATACTGGGCAACTTCAACCACCTCTCCATTAACTGGGAAAACTACTCCTGTACCAGTACACTTGCCCAGCATTTCCTGGAATTCATAAATTCCAGTGCCCTGGACCAGCTCATTCTTACCTCCATTAGAGGTAGCAACATGCTTGACCTGGTCATTACTAACATGGGCGACCATATCACTACACCAATAGTCAACTCCTCCCAGGTTAGGTCTGACCACAAGCTAATCACCTTTGAAATCCACATCCCTCCCTCCCACCCCCCCACAAAGGTAACCACCATAAAAAAACTTCATCAAAACTAACTTTGGGCTCATAAAAACAGAGGTGGCTAACTTCACTGCACCCACGCAAATGAAGAATACTTACATGACCGCCGAATCACACACCAGTGCACTGTATGAGCACGTACACAAATGCATGGATCTCGCCATACCCAATAGAACCAAGTCGCTCTCCTTCAAAAAAAAAGCCAATCCGGTGGTCCCCTGCCATAAACTCTACAACAGAAGATAGAATCTGATGAGGAATAAGGTGAAGTCCCAAGATGGGAAAAACTCCCTTATCAGCCTCAACAAAATGTTGAGATCCCTCATCAAATCCTCTGAAGCTAGCTATGAAAACAGAATTGCAGCAGATAGTAAAGACAACCACAAGGCCTTCTATAGCTATGTAAAGAATCTTCACGGCAATACCCAGATTTGCGCAATTGTACCTCCTATAGTGAGCCAACAGATATTGCCAATATACTGGCCGACAGATTCAGTGCCAACTTTACCCCCCCCCCCCCCAAAAGGACCAATCAAAATACCAGTACATTGCCAGGCACCCAGTATTACTGCTGCACAGGTTAAAACAGCACTGTCCCAAGACCAAGAATACAGCTTCTATGGGACCTGACAGTATCCCTGGCTGTGTTCTACATTAACTACAGAGTGAACTGGCACAACACCTGTGTGGCTTGTTCAATCACAGCCTCACCTCAGGCTTTGTCCCTACTGAGTGGAGCACTGCTACAGTCATCCCTCTCCACAAAGGAGGAGCGACTACAGACCCTGGGAACTATCACCCCATTAGCCTGACAAGTCTGATATGCAAAGCTATGGAACTCATCATCATCAGCCCCCTTTTTCCTATTTTTTCTACATTGTGGGGTATCGTGTTATCTTTTGACAACTCTCTCGATTCAGTGCCACACTCCTGCCTTCAACACTCATGCCTGACTGTCGCAGATCTTCTTTCACACAATCCATCCACCTCTTTGCTGGATGTCCTTGCTTCCTCTTACCTTCTTCCTGTCTGTCCCAAATCTTCCTCACTAGATTGTCTTCTGCTTTTCTACACATGTGCCCAAATTGCCATAATCTGTTCTCTCTTATCTTTTTTGCAATTGGAGCTACTTTGGCTTCTGCTCTTATGTCCTCATTTCTTCGTCTGTCCCACAGTGTGCACCCTATCACCTTTCTCAGGCACTTAATTTCCATGATCTGTACCTTCTTCAGCTGTTCTGCCTTAACTGCCAGGTTTCTGTAACATACAGTAGTACTGGTCGCACCACTGTCTTGTACACCTTACTTTTCAGCTTCTTTGGCATTTTTCTGTCATAGAGTACACCTGATACTCTATTCCAGTTGGCTGCAGCCCCTCTGATTCTAGTTTTGACCTCCTTATTCAGACTACCCTTCTCCTCAGCTACTCCTCCCAGATACTTGAAGCTGTTTACCTGTTCTACTATCTTCCCTTCTTTCTCTATTCTCAGCTTCTTTTGATTTCCCCAATTTGCTGCCATTACCACCATCTTTTCTATTCTTAGTTTCATCCCGTGTGCCTTCAAATTTACATTCCATTCTCCTATCCTTTGCTGAAGTTCTAGCTCAGTCTGCCTGTACTGCCACATCGTCTGAATACAGCAGCTTTGTTGATCCGTCCCCTCCAACCTGTTGTCTAATGTAGTCTTTCACCAGTATGAACAGCATTGGGCTCAGAGCTGAACCCTGATGTACTCCCACACCCACTGGGAACTCCTCTGTGAGGCCGAACACTGTTCATACTTGAGTCATTGGGTCCTTGTACATAGCCTGCACTAATTCTACCAATATCTCTGGGACTTCAAACCACCGCAGTACTGGCCAGATCAGCTTTCTTGGGACCTTCTCATATGCTTTCTCCAAGTCTAGGAATACCCAGTTGGACTCTTTCTTCATCTCTAACTTCTTCTCAGGTATCTGTGTCAATGCAAACATCGGGTCAGTTGTGCTGCATCCTGATCTAAATACAAACTGCTCATCTCTAATCTTACATTCTACTACTCTGCATATCCGTTTATCAGTCACCGTCTCCAGAACTTTCATGTAATGTGATAGAAGGTTGATGCCTTTCTACTGCCCGCACTTGTGGATGTCCCCTTTGTTCTTGTACACTGGCATGAGTATGCTTATTCTCCAGTCATCTGGATACGCCTTTCTGTCCACACTGCTATTAGTACCCTCAGGAGCCATTTGTCCCATATTTCATCCAGCGTCTTTATCAAATCTGCTGTGAACTTCTCTGAGCCTGCTGCTTTCCCCGACTTCATCTTCCTTAGTGTTGTTCTTAACTACTTCTAGGGTGGGGTCCTCATCTTCTCTTATTGTAGGCTGTTTCTGAGGCAGTACATTTTCTGTCGGGTTTTCTTCATCCAGAAACTGTTGGAAATGCTCCTTCCATCTTTTTTCTTTTGATGACTTCCTGGACTTCTGCATTCCACCACCAGCTTTCCTTATGTACTTTATTTTCATCGAGGCTCAGCCACATATCTTTTCTGTAGTCCTAACACATGCTATTTTTAGTCGCTGCCATTCTTCTTCTTCAACTCCACCTATTTCCTCCTCTTCTTGGGGAGTTAAGAGTCCTGAATAATTCCTTGAACAGCTGTTGTACTTTCTCTCCAGTCAACTTCCAGGTCTTCAGTCTGGTCTCTGTTGATCTTAGAGCCTTCTCTGACCACTGCTTTCAGCTGATTGTGGCAACTAATAGTTTATGCTGTGGGCTGACTGTTTCACTGGGAAGGACTTTGCAATCATAGGTTCATACTAGGCTATCTGCCTTAGGGCATTTATAAGCCTAGCCAGAGTGTGTTTGGCTTTCGCCACCCATTTTAAATGAATTTTGCTATGCCCTTTTTCGAGGTTAGTATACTGTGCCTCTGTCTAACAGTGGCACAGAAGTGATACCCGGGGTAAACTTACTATCTCCCATCCACTCATCAAGATTCCTCCTGAAGAGAGTCAATGAGGGACTCTGCCTAACCTGGACTGGGATTTTATTCCAGAGTGAAGGGAGCCTCTGGGTTATGAATCTGTCCCTCCAGCATGTCCTATTTATTTCAGTGCTGAGATTCAATTCTCTCGAACTCGTAGCTCGATGGGATTTGGATTTTCTGAGGTGCAGCATGTCCCTTAATTCCGGGTTGGACATGGCTTTATACGTCAGGCACAGATCGCCTCTGAGCAGGCGGTATGCCACTGAGTAGAGCAGGAGTTTCTTTAACCGGGCAGCATATGGCATCTGTTTGAGCCCTTTGATCCTCTTGGTGAGGTACTTTTGGGGTCTTTCCAGTTGCTGCAGGTGTCTGGTAAGGTACATCCCAAAAGGGGCATTGTACTCAATTATGGGCCTGATGAGGGATGAGTAAAGAGGCACGATGACCTCCCCTGATCTAGATGTGAATCCCTTCATGATTAGGTGGGCTATATAAAATGTTTTTCTAACCACTTTGGCCACGTGGTTGTCAAATGAGAGATTGCTATCAACTTGGGTCCCCAGGTCCCTAATTGCTTCTTCCGTACTTAATGGATTATCACCTATGTGGTAATTTGTGGGCACTTTGTTTTTGCCAAAGGGGATGACTATACACTTTTTGGCGTTTAGCTTGAGGCCATGGCTCTGGCACCAGTTGTCTGTTTCTGTGAGGCCCTTTTGTAGGATGCTTGTGTCGGCTGGAGAGTTGATTATGGCGCCCAGTTTGCAGTCCTCTGCGAACTTGGTCAGCCACAGTCCTTCCGTGTTAGCCTGTACCTCCGAGAAATATATACCGAACAAGAGAGGTCTCAGCACTGAGCCTTGTGGGATGCCACTTGTAACTGGTTTGGAGTCTGACATGGCTCCAACAATTCTAACCATGTGGGTTCTGTCCTTGAGCCAGTTTGCAACCCATCTAGTAACATAGGGGTTTATATTTAAGCTGGTGAGCTTATCTATAATGCCCGAGTGGGGTATTGTATCGAAGGCTTTTGCGAGGTCCAGGTAGGCTGTGTGGACCACCTTCCCCTCGTCAATGGCCTTGGTGACTGTTTCAAAGAAATCAACCAGGTTTAAGAGGCAGGATCTGCCCTTAACAAAGCCTAACTGGGTAGGATCCAGTGTCTGTAGGTCCCCAATATCTTTATTTATGAGGTCCATGATGATCCTTTCCATAGCTTTGCAGACCAAGCTAGTCAGGCTTATGGGCTGATAGTTTCCAGGATCCGTTGAGGCACCACCTTTGTGGAGAGGGACCACTGTTGCTGTACGCCACTCTTTGGGTACATATTCTGTAGTAAGTCTGAGATTGAACAGTAGTTTTATGTTTGGGTTTAGTTCTTCTTGGAGTTCATGTAGGACGCAGCCCGGGACACCGTCTGGTCTCATTGATGCTGTGTTTTTTGCTTTGGAGAGGGCGGCTCTTACCTGAGCATCTGAGATGTCAGGGGGGCAGCACTCTGCTGGGATAGATATTTGCCCTTTTGGTGGGGAAGGGCGGGAGAAGTTTGCGCTGAACCTGTCAGCTAGGATGTTGGCAATGTCTGTGGGTTCGGTGTATTTTTTGTCATTTTAGACTAATTCTGAGCATATCTGGGAATTCCCACCCAGGTTCCTAACATAACTAAAGAAAGCCTTGTGATTATCCTTAGTGTCCTATGCACTTTTTCTCTCGAGGCTGGCCTTAGACGATTTTATGAGTGCCCGTAGTTTTTTGCTAATACTGATGATGTGCCCCAGTGCCTTTTCCTTATTTGGAGGAAGTCTACCTGAGTTGCATGTTGACTACTCTTGTATGTGATCTTGTGACTCTCTCTCTTTCTGAACCATGTGTTGGCTGCTATCAAGCCATTTGTCAGACAGAAGTCTAGAATGGCTTCTCCTTCTTTATTCCTGTTGCCCCACCCATGTGGACCCAGGCAGTCCTCATATCCTGTTCTGTCTGTCCCGATATGTGCATTGAAGTCACCCATTATCAACACCAATTCATGTTGTCCTGCTTTATCTTGTAGGTCCTGCAACTGCTGTCTGAATGCACTGTTTTCCTCACCATCACAACCCTGCTGTGGGGCATAGGCTGAGATTATGAATACTGCCTTATTACACTGGAGTCTGACTGCCATGAGTCTGTCATTAATTCTGATGATATCCTTACTGCCTTCTGAAGCCTCTCTCTCACCACAATTCCTACACCATTTCTAGCCAGCCTTCCACCTGAGTAGTAGACTCTGGATCTCAAGCCAAGTGGCTTTGCTGCACTGCCCTTCCATCTAGTCTCCTGGATGCATAGGATGCCCAGCCTCCTCTGTATCATCATGTCATCCACTTCCAAGCTGTGTCCTGTCAGTGAATGTACATTAAGCGTAGCAGTTCTCAGTTCATGTTTTGCAGGTTGGTTGGTTTTACGTCCAGCTTTCGCTCAACAGAGCTATCCCAGGTAACCCAGGCTGGGGAACTAGACATCATCCAGACAATAGATTTTTGACCCAGGATTGCTGGGCTTTTACGGTGGGCACACACTGGCCAATAGGGGTACAGATACCCCTCCCACCATTGGCACGCGTCCCTAGCATGGGGCAAAGTAGGCCGGGTCCTCAACCCACTTATCACCGGTAATTACCCATGCCCATTTTTGGTGACAGTAGTCAAGATGACCAAATCACCTAGAGCCATATTTTACACCGAGTGGCTAGCCCTGTCAAGGCATCATCATGGACCTAATAAACAAGGATATAGGGAATCTCCAAACTCTGGATCCCACACAGTTTGGTTTTGTGAAGGGTAGATCATGCCTGCTCAACCTGGTCAACTTCGAGTCAGTCACCAGAGCTGTGGATGAAGGCAAGGTGGTTCATGCAGCCTACCTTGATCTGGCCAAGGCCTTTGATACTATTGCCCACTCAGGAATTATAGAAAATCTCACTAAGCTAGGCATCAAACCCTTATATCACTAGGTGGGCTGCAAACTTGCTCACAGATAGAATCCACAGTATGAAAGTAGCTGACTCCAAGTCAGACTGCCGACCAGTCACAAGTGGAGTCCCACAAGGTTTGGTCCAAGGTCCTCTCTTGTTTGGTATCTACTTCTCTGAAGTCCAGGCCAACACGAAGGGACTCTGGCTGACAAAGTTCGCAGACGATTGCAAGTTGGAAGCTATTATTAACTCCCCAAGTGATGTTATCCTGCAGAAAGGCCTCACTGAGACCAATGACTGGTGTCAGAACCATGGCCTTAAGCTCAGTGCCAAAAAACGTGTTGTCATCCCCTTTGGGAAAAACGCTGTTCCCATGAATTACCACATTGATAGTAGTCCACTGAACACAGAAGACGTTATAAGAAATCTGGGAACACAGGTTGACAGCAACCTCTTTTTTGACCAAAACATTGTCACTGTGGTCAGAATGTCCTTCTATGTGGCACATCTCATTACTAAAGGTTTTGCATCCAGGAAGAAAGAGGTCATGTCACCCTCTACTTTTCCCTCATTAGGCAAATCATCGAGTACAATGCCCTATTTGGTATGTACCTCACTACACATCTGCAACAACTGGAGAGTCCACAAAAGTGTCTCACAAAGATGATCCTAGGCCTTAAACAGTTGTCCTATATGGACAAACTAAAAAAAACCCAACTTCTCTGTCTCATATTGCATACTTGGAGGCGATCTCTGCTTGACTTACAAAGCCATGTCTGACCTAGCTCTGTTAGAAATGCTACATCTAAAGAAATCGCAATCCCTTCGCACCACACGCTCCGGAGACCTCAGTCTCATTACCACAATCAGCAGAACATGTTGGAGGGACAGGTTCATAACCCAGAGACTGCCCATGCTGTGGAATAGACTTCCCATACATGTCAAGCAGAGCACTTCACTGGCCCTCTTCAAGAGAAATCTTGATGAGTGGATGGGAAATAGAAAATTCACCCCGGGGATCTCTCCAGTGGCTCTACTTGACAGAGGCACTGGGAACTAATGTTGGGTGGCATGATGCCAGAGTAATCCTATAGACTACAAAATACAAAAAACAAAATTAAAACTTCGAAAACAAAAATGAACCGTGGCAACCATGCTTAATGGCTACAATCCAATTTATTATAAAGCGATTTTCGTCCAGCAAAATTACTTGAACTTCTTCAGACACAACACATACAGATAATGACATTTAAATAGTAAAACTCTTAAGTCACATGTTATTCTAAATCACATATTTAGAGATGCATCCATTTCTTTAAAATTCTTTGTTTCATAAATAACTAAAAGCATTTCTAAAATCATATTTTAAAACATTATATAGATATATATATATATATATATATATATATATATATATATATATATAAATATAAGTATAATTATAAACAAATAGCTATAACGACTGACCAAGTAAATCATGAATTGATTCTCTTATACTTTCTTATAAAATATATGAAAACCTATGTATATAATTTATATGTTAATTATATATACACATAACTAAATAAATTATTACATTCATAGTTGATACAATTATACATAATTATTGAGATTTATTATAATCAATAAACAGCAGCCAAAATTATTTAATGTCTTATATACATATACATGTGTTCATCTACGTAAACTCTTGAGTTTTAATAGAGGCATTATAGAGCACATGTCATTTAGACCGGGGATGTTATATGCATATAGCCAGACTTGCCATATTAATTCAAGTCTTTCTAATTCTATCTCAAGAGCCCCGCTCTCAAGCTCTTTTCCACTTGATCTAAAATCCAAAATTTAAGTTCATGATTTGGAAAATCTTGAATATGCTTGGCTAATGCATTATCTTGTTTAAGTCTACTTGTACTATATATATGTTCATATATCCTATCTCTAAGCCTATGTGTCGTCTTACCGACATAAAAACAGGGACAATGTTGACACTTGCCGAGGTAAACTACCATTTTTGAATTACAGTTGTACTTCATATTGCTCATCAATTCTTTGTTATTAACAAATACTGATGCCACAACCAAAATGTATCTACAATATGGACAAAAAACACATTGTTGCATACCTCTTCGGTTAATATCCAGCCTGAGTGCATTTGAACAAGTTTTTCCAGTTTTTATCCCTTCTAGTAGTAAATTTCGGTGTAATACCCAGTTTTTCCAGTAATTCTTTATCTTCCGTAAGGGTATTCCAATTCTTTCATACAATGTTCCTAATATAATAATAATCTACATTGAATGTTAACACAAAACTGGAAGAGAACGATGAAGGGTCATTTGTTATAGTTCTACCCATAGGTGTCACTACTGGAAAGTCACATCCATGACTACTAGAATTCTCTACTATAACTTCATTTTCAGACATATCTTTACCAAGTATAGGTTTATACATACCATTCGTTCTTTTTCTGGTTACTTCATTTATAATATTATCCAAAAAGCTAATTGGATATGCTCTTTTAATAAACATTTGTTTTAATAACTGACATTCATTATAGAAGTCCTCCTCTTTTGAAACTATTCTTGCCCCTCTCACTAATTGTCCCTTTACCACCGATTTCTTTTGGTGGTAACTGTGATCGCTTGAAAAATGTAAGAATGTATTTCAATTGGAGGGTTTCCTAATATATTTTTGTCTCATACTTTTTATCAGTATTATTTTTGACTAGTAATGCATCCAAAAATGAAATTTGGTTTTCATCGAAATTATATGTGAATTCCAGAAAATCTGTACTTTGATTAAAATAATCAACTAAATGTTGAGCTTGTTCTTTACCGCCATTAAATAATATGAAACTATCATCCAAAAACCACGTGAAGTACACAATTTGTGATCTAATTTCATCAATATTAAGCACAAAGGAGCCTTCCCAGTAGTTCATGACTAAGTTCGCAAAACTAGAGCCACATGGGGACCCCATAGCCACTCCTCTTTTTTAGTGGTAGAAGTTGTTTTTAAAATATATGTAGTTATGTGATAACACAATATCTAATAGTTCTTCCACCAAACATATATCTGATAGAGGAGCGCCTTTGTTCCTAAGATTGTGTAACCCATTCAATACCTTGTTCTTGTGGTATTGAAGTGTAAAGGTCCTTTACATCTACTGTCAGTAAGTTATGTTGTTCGCTAAACTCTATTTCATTAATTTTTTCTAAAAAGGACCAAGAGTCTTTACATATTAGTTTCTGTTAATACGTATTTCTTAAGAACCGAGTCCACCACCTTTGCACATGCATAAGTTGCAGAGTTCCTGCTATCTACAGTAGGTCTGAATGGAGGGTCAACCAAATTCTTGTGAATTTTAGGCACTCCGAATATTGTTGGAGCTATAGGTGTCAACATAATCATATAATTGTACAAGTCAACATCAATTTTCCTTTCAATAAATAAATCGTTGATATATATTTTTATTCTTTGATTGGCCAGATTATATTCATTCAAGGAAGCTTTAGCGTAAGAATCTGAAGATAACAATAGTTCTATCTTATTCTCATAGTCAACTAGGTCCATAAATACCAGACCACCACCTTTATCTGGTTTCATAATACGGACCCTAGTTGCTTTCAGTAAGTTAATACATTCTTGTTCGTCCTTTGTCAGGTTCCCCTTTGTTAACATATCCTTTTTCCATAAATCAAAATGTATAAAATCTATTTCACATACTTTTTCAAAAGTGTGTGACAAGTTATGCAAGGGTGGATTATATGTACTAGCAATTCTAAACTGTTGTGATTGTTCCATATTTATATTACCCAGTAATATTGCTAAATTCAGCTTTCTAACATACATTTTTAAATCAAGTATGCAATTTCTGTTATTCCCATTGTTATTTGAATTCTGGGCGGGGAGAATTCAGGTTTTGAAAGGCATCAGAACGATACAGATATACAGTTGGATTCTCCTACAAATGGTGTAGGAAAGATGGGGGGCTACGGAGGAGTGAGCGGTTGCAGAACCAGAATTCAAATAACAATGGGAACAACAGAAATTTGACCATCAATAACTAGCGGTCCAATAATTTTCAGGGTTTTCCGAGAGGAAGAACACAGAACAAACGCAACCAATGGAAAAACACAACAAATGGAAATAAATGAGGTAATTGAGACTGAATTTATAAACAATTTTACATTAATTAAAAACTTTGAAGGGGACTTTTTCATATATCATTTCCCCTCAGTGGAAGTCTCCGTTGAGTTGGCGAATCTACTGGCAAAGGGTTTTACCTTTGTACCATCGAAGAGACTCAGTCACTAATTGCATACTTGATTTAAAAATGTATGTTAGAAAGCTGAATCTAGCAATATTATTGGGTAATATAAATATGGAACAATCATAACAGTTTAGAATTGCTAGTACATATAATCCACCCTTGCATAACTTGTTACACACTTTTGAAAAAGTATGTGAATTAGATTTTAGACATTTTGACTTATGGAAAAAGGATATGTTCACAAAGGGGAAGCTGACAAAGGACGAACAAGAATGTATTAACTTACTGAAAGCAACTAGGGTCCGTATTATGGAACCAGATAAAGGTGGTGGTCTGGTATTTATGCACCCAGATGACTATGAGAATAAGATAGAACTATTGATGTTAAGTTGTCTATCTCGCCTTGGTTTCTTGCTTGTTGGGATCGGAGCTGATCCTCGGCTCCGACTCGGCCATCTTCTATAGCTCGAGAGCTGTTTACTGGCTCGAGGCTACCCCTTATCCCATGATGCCTAGCGCTAGCTACCCAGATCTCGTTTGCCGCTTCAGCTGCGAGGTTCGTTGTTACTGGCTTAGGCTTGTATAACTTTTATTCACTACTTTTTCAGTCAGATTAGGGCTTTTTCTGGTAGTTTATTATTTAGTATTATAGTCGTTAACTAGTTGGTTGTAGTTTGAGTATTGTGGTCTTCCCTGAGGACTCGTTTAAATTGGAGAGTTCTCCCCCCCTCTATCCCTGTATAGCTTGTATTTAGCTTTTTAGTTTGTTTTCTTCTTTCTGATTGTTAGGTAGCCGTTTAAGTTAGAGACTTCCTAGTTTATCTTCAGCTATAGTATACTGTTTTTACTGTCCGTTTTTGTGGTAGTGTCTGGTATTATTTATTGCTAGTTCAGCCTTTTAACTAAAACAACTTAGTGTAGTATCTTCTAGTTGTGGATGTGTCTAAAGAATCCAAGGTGTCTGGATTCAAGAAGTGTGACTCATGCTGTCAGAAAATGTCTCTGACAGATGGGCACACTTGTTGCGTCTATTGTCTAGGCGCAGTGCACCTGCAGGACTCTTGTTCTGTATGCCATGCATTTAGCCCAAGAGTTCTGCAGGAGCGCAAAAATAAACTTATTTTGATTGGTCTTCTTAAGCCCCAGGATTCACCGGCCAAGGCTCAACCTGTGAAATCTCCTAAACCGGCCAAATCTTTGGCTCCCAGCTCGGAGCCGTCATTGGCCCAGGTCTTGCCTACTACTTCGGTTCTGGCTGGAACCGAGGAGACTGCCTCCCAGTCGGCTCCACCAGTACCTTCGGAGCCGTCGCGGACCCACAAGAGGCCGTGGTCCCCTTCTCCAGAGTCTATACATTCGGCTCCTCGGTCTCCCCTGTTGCAGAGTGACCGCAGTCACAGATCCTCCCACTCTTCTTGGTCCTCTAGGCTCTCAGATCACGACATGGAGAGAGTGGTCAGTAGGTTGTTGAAGTCGCAGGCACTGGCCAAAATGTTGTCCAGCCCTCCTCAACAGGTGTCGGCTCTGTCCGTTTCTATCAATGTTCCTCCTTCGACTCCATTGAGCTCGGAGCCGGAGTTTGTTGGGGTTTAAATTGTGGAACCGTCGGCTCCGATAACCATTTCTCCTTCGGTTCTGTCGTCGGCTCTGATCCCCTCAATGGTGTCTTCTGTCGAGGGATCTGGGCACCGAGACTCCCTCATCGGCTCCGAGGGGGAGTGTGGCATCGGACCCTTGTCCGACCCCGTTCTCCCCCTCGGAGCTTCGGCGCAGGTGAGCTCGGCTCCTACATCGGCCTCGGAGCCATCTCCCTCTGTGTGGAGGAGGATTCAGTCTTCTTCAGAACCAGAGCCTTCTCTGCATTGTGGCAGGGATGCCTTTGATGTCATGAGGAGTGTACTGGCCTCTGAGTCAGCTCCACTTTCGACCCCACTGGCTCCGTCCCCAATGGTGCCTGTGTCAACCTCTGCTCCTCCTCCAGACCCCAAGCGTGGGGAACCAGCACTCCAGAGCACCCCATTGGGTGTTTCCTCATCTTCTGAGGCCTCTCCTGATCATTTAGAGGAACCACCTCGGAAGAGGAAGTGCAAGAGGAAGCACATTCACTTCCCCGAGTCTGTCACTTCGGATACGGATTTGGATGAATCGGAAGGGTCCCCGAGATCCCCCTCTGAAGATGTTTCCTTTTCGGACATCCTAGAAATGCTTAAGCAGAGGGGGAACTGGAATGCCCTAGCCCCTACCAAGGAGGAATCTGTATTCCTGGATGCGTTTGGTTCCTGACCTTACACCTCCTGGGTTTCTCCGCCCTTCGACCCACTAATGTCAGTGGTTGCTCGAAGGGCTTGGTCAGCCCCGGATACAGTGGAACCAACCTCGAGGAGACCCAGCAAGTTTATCACTGCACCCTCTGATAAACAGTTTCTTACTAAGGGTGTTCCTGTAGATGCCATGGTGGTAGCAGCAGCTACTAAAAAGGAGTTGGTGGAAACTTCCTCTGTCTGTCCATCCTCCTAACAAGGAGTCTAGGATCATGGATAGATACGGGAACTGGATGTTTGCTTCAGCGACCTTTTCCATGAGGTCACTGAATTACTTATGCCACTTTACCAGGCTTCAGAGGGATCTCCTGAAAGAGCTGGGAGATACCCTTCAGGATCCATCAGCTGAAGGGGCTCAAGCTAAACAAGCTTCTCAGCTGGCGACCCTAAATTCCATAGTCAACTCCTCCATGAGGCTAATTTCCTATGCAGCCGATGGTGCAAGTAGAGCCGCAGGTACAGGCGTGGCCCTTAAGAGACACGCATGGATGCGACTGTGTAATTTTGCGGAACCCTTTAGAGCGTAGATCACCAGCACTCCCTTTGATGGTTCCTTTCTTTTTGGGCCACAGGTGAAAGACACTCTCACTAGGTGCAAACAGGAAGGCAAGATTCTCTCTGCCGTGGGAGTCCGTTTCTCCACTCCTTCCAGACCATACCCCAAGGGTCAGAAGAGTGGTAAAATGTGGTTTCGTAAATCCCAGGGAGCCTCGCCTGATACACACAGGGATTTTTCCTCCAGAGGCAGAGGAGGAAATAAAAGACACTGCCCTCGTGGCAGAGGGGGTCCGCAGAACCAGGGCAGCAGAGAATCCTTCTCTGACAAGCCCTTCCAGCATCCCTGAAGGGTTGCCCGGCTATCTGCCTCTGGAGGCAGTCAGGGGAAGACTTTCACTGTACCCAAAAGCCTGGCAAAACCTAACGCGAGACAAATGGGTACAGTCAGTCATATCCGGAGGCTACATAATTCCCTTCTTTCAACCTCCCTTACCGTCAAACAAATCCCTTCCAGATGTTCCACCCAATCTGAGGGCCCAAGCAGTCATAGAAGTTTCAAGACTGCTAGAAAAAAACGAGTCATCCAGGAAGTCCCGGCAGACCAACACAGATCCGGAACTTATTCAAGGTTCTTTTTGGTACCAAAAAAGACAGGGGACTTGAGACCAATATTGGATCTCAGCAGACTAAACAAGTCTGTTCAAAGAACAAGGTTTCGGATGGTCATGCTACAGTCCATTCTACCCTTTCTGGGTCAGGACAATTGGATGTGCTCAATAGATCTTCAGGATGCGTACTACCATATCAGGATGGACAGGCGCTCCAGGAGATATCTTCGCTTCTGGCTGGGGGCCAGTCATTACCAGTTCAGAGCTCTGCCCTTTGGTCTCACCACAGCCCCCAGGGTGTTCACCAAATGCATGGCAGTAGTCACGGCTCACCTGAGGCGTAGAGGATTCCAGGTGTTTCCATATCTAGACGACTGGCTCCTTACTGCTACTACCAGGCATCAACTCCTTCAAGCCAGGGACTACACAATCTCAATTTGTGCCCAGCTAGGCATTACTATAAATTTCGAAAAGTCTGCCTTGTTGCCCTGTCAATCTATTACCTACATAGGAGCAGATTTAGATACAAGAAGCATGTCCGCAAGGCTACCGCCAGACGGGGTGGCCACAATTCGTCAGCAAGTTCATATCCTTATGCAGTGCAAAAAGGTACAAGTCAGGCTGGTCCTTCAAACTCTGGGTTCTATGGCAGCGGCAATTTTTCTGATACCTCTGGCCCATTTTCACATGAGAATTCTTCAGTGGCTTCTTTTCACACAGTGGACCTTTCAACAGCTCCCCATGTCTCATATGATCATGATTACAGAAACATGCAAAAGGCACCTTTCCTGGTGGATGGTCTCCCCACTAGTGTCTCAGGGCAGACCTTTCATCCAGCCCCCTCCAGTTGCCACAGTGACCACGGATGCCTCACTGATAGGGGGAGGGGGGGGCATTATCAGGGCAGGACAGTCCAAGGCACTTGGCAGCCTCACGAGTACCATCTGCACATAAATGTCTTGGAGATGAGAGCCGTGCTCATAGCGTTGCAAGCCCTTCAGGTCAATCTCCCTTCTGGGACCATTGCAGTTCAAACGGACAACATGTCAGTGGTGTGGTACATCAACAAGCAGGGTGGAACCAGGTCCTACCCCCTATGTCGAAAAGCACTCAGACTCTGACAGTGGGCGATTTCCTCCCAACGTTTTCGGATTGCGATGCACATCCCTGGGAAGTCCAACGTCATAGCGGACAGGCTCAGCAGAGCTATTCCCATGCCTCACGAGTGGTCTCTGAATCAGGTAGTTGCAGATCTGATCTTCCGCAAATGGGGACAGCCTTGCTGTGATCTGTTTGCCACCCCCTTCAACAACAAATGCAGCAATTACTTCTCCCTTTTGCCACTTCCCAGTCACCCTCTCAGAGACGCTCTAGTCCATGATTGGCCTCAGGGGCTTCTTTATGCCTTCCCGACATTCCCTCTTATACCCAAACTCGTACAGAAAGCTATTCCGTTGGGTTGCAAAATGATCCTCATTGCCCCCTACTGGCCTCGACAGATATGGTTTCCGTTTATGCACCGTTACCTCCTCGAGCAGCCCTGGACTCTGGATCCTATACCAGATCTGCTGATTCATCAATCAGGAGAGCTTCATCAATCCCTCCAAACACTCCAGCTCACAGCTTGGTTGATCCAATTCCAACCATAGCTAGGCTTCCCAGCATTTCCCCAGCTGTGCGTGAGATTGTTTCCTCTCAGAAATCCGCCACTAGGAAGACTTATGCTAGTAAATGGAAACATTTCTCTTGTTGGGCAGAGGCTAGGAACATAGATCCCTTTTCAGCCCCAGTGCACGAAATCTTGGAGTTCCTAACAGAGCTTTTCCATTCCGGGTCCGCTTCTGCCACAATCAGGGTCCAACTAGCGGCTATCTCTAACTTTCATGTCGGGTTTTCTAATCTAAACATTGTCTCATAAGCTGTGTAAAGCCTTTCTCAGAGGTACTACTCGCCTTAGGCCCCCAGTAAGAGATCCCCCTCCTCCTTGGGACCTTAATTTGGTACTAGCCTCCTTGATTATGCCCCCTTTTGAACCAGCTGCATCCTGCTCCTTTAAGTTTCTATCTTGGAAAACTCTGTTTCTGGTAGCTATTACTTCAGCCAGACGTGTCTCGGAACTTCAGGCACTCGTTGTTCGTCCTCCGTACTTAGTTTTTCATAAGGACAGGGTTGCTCTGAGAACTAATCCCTCCTTCCTTCTGAAAGTCTGCTCAGAGAATAACATAAACCAATCTATAGACCTCCCTGTGTTTTTCCCTAACCACACCAACAAGGCAGAATACAAATTACACCAATTGGATGTTCATAGACAATTGCGTTTTTACCTGCATAGAACGAAGGATATAAGAAAGTCGGACCAACTTTTCATTTCCTATGCTCAGGGCAAGCAGGGTCTTCCAGTTTCCAAAGTGACTCTGTCCAGGTGGTTGTCTCACATTATTACCTTCATCTATCAACTAAGAAACAAAGAGATGTTCATCGTGTTACCCTGCTGCAGTCATCACACTTGGGTTATCTTGCCGTCAGGCGGTCCCGCAGTCGGCCCGAATTCCAAAGTCTTGGTCCGGCGTTGGTTGCTGTCGCTTCTTCCCTGACGTCAGTGCACCAGGGGTATACAAGAGGCATCTGACGCCATTTTCTTCTGCCTTTCTTGCCACGCGGTGCCCGAAGCAGAAGCAGTTTGCAAGTGCCGGTCGGCCGACACCTGAGATTTTCGATTTGAATTTCAGTCCGAAGTCTTTATTGAAGTTAAGTACCCTGTTGGGGAACATTTTCTTGCCTCAGTCCGATGTCAGAAAAAGTTAACAATTGCATTTCTTGTGGGAAGTAAATACCTCATAAGGACTTCCATTCCTATTGTATTCCTTGCCTAGGCCCAGACCACGACATCACAGGTGGTCGGTTTTGCACTAGGTTTAATAAACGAACTATCAAACGCCGTTTTGACTTCGCACGGCATTACTTTGGTAGGAAATTTAATTATATCATGCCGTCAGAGCAGCCGACGACCGCCATTCATAAAAAATGCAAGGATAAGGACAGGCAGCCTAGGAATAAGCCAGGCACCGAGGCCTCAGTTGGGCCTGTCGCCGGTTCTCTAGTTTTCAGTGAGGCACCTACGCAGCCCCTGACGACTGCAGAACTGGAACCCCAGACAGCTGCGGATTCCCATGCGGAGTCTACTAGGCCGACGCAGCCATCTACCGACACCGGAGCAGAACTAGACACCGGTGCAACCGAAATACCTTCGGTTGCAGAAGTTGTCTTCAGACCGACTACACTCGCCATTAAATCTTATGCTAAACTTAAAACTCCTTTAAAACCAAAGAAAACTGTATATCAGTCTACAGTTCAAGGCCCCATGTCTAAGAAACAGATGCTTAAGATGGCTGAAGATTTGATTACCCTTATCAGGGGTTCCCATCCCCTCCTGATAAAAGACCAAGACCAGAGGAGGATTATGCATCCTCTGACCAGGTTTCTCTCTCTTCAGATTCTTCTGAGGAACAGGATTAAACTTTACCACCTTATGAGGATTTTGATGCTGAAGATTCTATCTCCTCAGCATCTCCCCCTGAAGACTACTCCTTTGGGGAAACTTTACATACCATGAGGAAACATTTCCACTGGGAAGGCCAGGATTACTCAGATTCTAAGAAAAGGCTCCGAGAGTTCCTTTTACTACCCCAGCACAGACCTCTTGCTATCCCTCCTGTTTTAGATATTGTGGATGATGTTTACCTGGAGTCTAGTTTAAATCCAGACTCTCTACCTCCTGCTGCAGCCAAACCAGACAGATACTACAGAGTATCTGACTCACACAAATTCCTTTATAAAAGCCCTGTAGCTGACCCATAAACAATTTCCCAGGGGCCTAAGGGAGCAAAAGCTTCTATGGCTAAAAATCCTGTGCCCTCTGAAAGGGATTCCAGAGCTCTAGATAGATGGGGAAAGAAAATATACACCTCAGCAACTCTGGCTGTGAGAGCATTAAATTGCCAGTTTCACATGTTGAAATATCAACAATTCCTTATGTCTCAGTTAAAACAAAAAATGAGCACACATTCAGAACAGCCTGAATTCAAGGAAATGCAGGATCTGTTGCATGCAGCTGAACAGGTGGGCAAACATACTTTACAATGCGGATTTGATTCATTGGAAGCTTCCTGTAGAGCAGCTGTTACTGGCTCTGTCATACGTGGACATGCTTGGTTAAAAGAACAAACCCTCCCTGACCATGTTAAAGCAAAATTATTGGATGCACCTTTACAACAGGATGTATTATTTGGTGTCAAAACAGAAGAGGTTTTAAAGAAAATGGAGGATAAGGCAAAGTCTATGCAAACGGTCAAGGATTTTTTGCAGGTACAACCCCCTTGTTTCAGCAGAAATTGGCCAACAAAAAACTGGTCCTTTCCAGCTTCAGACAGATCACAGAGGGGCAAATACAGATGTCCAAGGGGCAGAGGCCAGTCACAGGGCCCTTACAAACCTCGCCAATGGGGTTCTGCTATCCAGAAAGGAGGAGAAGACAGACCCTAGGCTGGCAGAAGACAAACACAATGACTCTATCCTCAAACTACCAAGCAAATCTCTCCTGGCAACTCCCTTGGGAGGAAAACTAGCATTTCTTTGCAGAGAACTGACACATCATCACAAAAGACAAATGGGTTCTAAACATTGTCTCTCAAGGATACAGATTCCACGTTCATACCTTACCAAGGATCAAAGGAATGCCAAAACTGCCACCAAATCAATGAGAAGAGGCACAAAAACAAATTACGACTCTCATGAACATGAGAGACATTCAACAGGTACCTGCACAGGATCAAGGACAAGGATTTTACTCAAGACTCTTCCTAGACCCAAGAAAGGACAAAGCATGGAGACCCATTCTGGATCTTTCAATTCTGAACACCTATCGGCAAGTACCAAAATTCAAGATGCTAACACTGCAGCAGCTTTTTCCCATGCTGGGCAAGAATGCTTGGCTAGTCACTTTGGACCTCAAGGAGGCATACCTGCATGTCCCTCTCAGACAAAATTGCAGAAGATACCTCCGCTTCATTGCAGGTTCAACGCATTATCAATTCTCTGCACAGCCCTTTGGCTTATCTACTGCGCCCAGGGTCTTCACAAAATGCCTGGCACCAGTAATTGCATACTGCAGACAAAGAGGAATTCAAATATACCCATACTTGGACGACTGCCTTATTCAAGCAGAAAGCAAGGCCATTCTTTTAAAGCATCTGGCATTTGTCAAACACCTTCTAAGTTGCCTAGGGTACACAGTAAACGAAAAGAAATCAAAACTAGTACCCTCACAAAATATAATATTCCTGGGTGCCAGCTTGAATACAACGGCCCAGATGGCTTATCTCACGCCAGACAAGCAACGACAGCTGTTTCAATATTTCAAAATAATGGCAACAAAGACCCAACTCCCTGCAAGAAAAATTCTACAGGCCTTGGGATTCTTGGCATCTTGCATACTACTAATGCTATTTGCAAAACTGCATATGAGGAAATTACAATGGTACCTGAAAAGTGTATGGACTTAGCACAGCCACAGCTTGGAAACAATGATACCACTCATTCCCTGCCTTCAACAGGAGTTTCTGTGGTGGGCACAGGCATGTCACCTCAACAAGGGTCAGCCTTTCACCTTACCCACAGCCAGACAAACTATAACTACAGATGCATCGGACTATGCCTGGGGAGCACACATGGCAGGGCAGTGCATTCAGGGCAAATGGACTACAGATCAGAGACACCTGCATATCAATCAAAAAGAAATGCTAGCAGTGTAGAATGCCCTAACACTTTTCAGGGACCTTCTACACCCAGGACAACTACTAATAAAGATGGACAATACCACAGTTATGTGGTACAAAAACAAGCAAGGGGGCACACATTCCTACCCTCTATGCAGGCAAGCAATGACCTTGTGGAACACTGCACTGTCTTACCAGGTTCAATTACAAGCACAATTCCTGCCAGGAAAGAAAAACACATTGGCAGATGACCTAAGCAGAAACATCATGGATCCACACGAATGGAAACTAGATCCACAAGTATTTGCAATGATAGTTCAAAAATGGGGACGCCCAGACATAGATCTGTTTGCCAGACCCCACAACTACCAACTTCAAAAATTTTGCACAAGGACCTTCCATCCACTAGCTTGGAAAGTGGATGCCCTCTCATTCAGTTGGAAAACATTAACAATGTGTGCCTTCCCTCCACTGCCTCTTCTAGCAAAAATACTGCTGAAAGTCAGATTAGAGAGGCCACAAATGATACTCGTTGCACCAGACTGGCCACGCCAGCATTGGTACCCAATTTTAAGGAACATGGCCCACGGCCCACCATGGATTTTGCCACACATTCCTCACCTGCTCACCCAGCGAGACCATCAGATTCGGCACAGCCAGCTCAAGACTTTAAACCTGGCTGCATGGCAAATTACCTAAACAACCAGCCAACAACTTTATCCAAAGCTGTTATGGATGTCATTCTGGAGGCCAGGAGGCCCAGCACCAGGAAAATCTATTCAGACAAATGGAAAAGATTTTGCGCCTGGAACCAGGCTACAGGCCTAAATCCCCTGGAGCCGAACATTGCTCAGATTCTACAATATTTAACTGAGATGTTACACAAAGGACTTTCTTTTTCATAGGTTCATAGATTAGTACTAAGCTAACTGCCCTTGCAAGCCATTTAAGCCTAGCCAATTATCCCTTGTGTGACTCAAACCCTGCACCTTGTATTTGTAAGGCAAACACCTTAACCATTAGGCCACCCTCATTACAGCACGGATCCTCCTTTATTTTCACATCCACTCCTAAGACAGTACCTCAGAGGGGCTAAGAACTTAAGACCGCCAAGGAGAGCTCCAACACCTACTTGGGATCTCAACTTTGTTCTGGAAAAGCTTACACTGCCGCCCTTTGAACCAGCTTTTTCAGCTGATTTAAAATTTATTTCATGGAAAACTGCCCTACTACTAGCAATAACCTCAGCTAGAAGAGTCTCAGAGCTAAAGGCACTAATGGCAGTGGAACCTTTCATAATTTTTTCATCAAGACAGAGTCTCTCTACGAACTAATCCTTCCTTTATGCCAAAGGTGGTATCCAATGTGGACTTAAACCAAACCATTCACTTGCCCACCTTCTTCCCAAATCCCCAGAAGAAAGGAGAAAGACTCCTGCACTCTTTGGACATTCACAGGCAATTACGTTACTACTTGGATAAAACTAAGGCTTTCAGAAAAACTGACCAGCTTTTTGTAGCCTATGCTACAGGATCGCAAGGAAAAGCTATCTCAAAACAGACCATTTCAAAATGGATAAGGCATTGCATATGTTTCTGCTACACGCGTCATGGGAGACCAGTACCTGCTAACATTAGGTCCCACTCCACCAGGGCTTCAGCTACATCAGCAGCCTTTCTCAGTGGAGTGCCAACCAAGGATATTCTGGAAGCTGCTACTTGGAGTTCAGTGCACACCTTCACCAAACACTATCACTTACCTCTATACTCTAAGACTAGAGCTGGTTTTGCCACTGCAGTTTTGCAGGGCCTACTAGATTCTTCTAACAATGTTTGACTCCACCTCCCATCCTTAGTTTTGGAATTCAACCCAAGTGTGATGACTGCAGCAGGGTAACACGATGAACATAGTACAGTTTTGTACCTACCATAAATGTAGATGTTAGAGTGTTCACCCTGCTGCAGTCCAGGTTACCCTCCCTCCATCCCCTCTGAACTAGCTGAACTTATCTCTACCACTTTATCCTATACTACCTCTGTGGTGTATTTGCTTGTACCTAAGGGTTTTGTTTGATTTTTATATAGCAATATGTGTGTGTGTGTGTGTATATATATATATATATATATATATATATATATATATTGCCTACCTATTGGGGGCACCTGACATCTGGGGCAAGAAAAACTGAAGAAAATGGCGTTGGATGCCTCTTATATACCCCTGGCGCACTGACGTCAGGGAAGAAGAGACAGCAACTGACGCTGGACCAAGACTTTGGAATTCGGGCCGACTGCGGGACCGCCTGACGGCAGGATAACCCAAGTGTGATGACTGCAGCAGGGTGAACACTCGAACATCTACATTTATGGTAGGTACAAAACTGTATTTTGTCTATCAAACCGAAAGGTCATTCTACTAGGGCTTTGGCCACCTCTGTAGCCTTCCAGGCTAGGTTGCCCATGGACTCCATCTGTGTTGCTGCCACGTGGGCAAATCCTCATACTTTTATTTCTCATTACAAGTTAGACATGGTCTCCAGGAGTAGAGCTAACTTTGGTTCCACTGTTCTGAAGAGTCTGTTCCAATGAGCCACCCAGGATCGTAGGTGCTAGGGACGCTGTCCCAGCAAGCAAGAAACAAAGGCGAGATAGACAACTTAACATAAAGAAGTTATGTACCTACCATAACGTTCCATGTTAGTTGTCTTCATCTCGCCTTCTTTCTTGCATCCCCCCTCCATCCCCCTGTCCTATTGGACCGAGAGGAGTTCAGATTTCACTGGCTGAGTGTTCTCTGGCTTGTTTCCTCTACTGACTTAGAGTTTATGATAGGTAGGTTTAAACTTCTGCTTGGAAGGGTTTCATTCTATAGCTATGGCTTGGGTTAGCTATTTCAAATGAGGTCTCGGTAGCTAGCGCTAGGCATCATGGAATAAGGGGTAGCCTCGAGCCAGTAAACAGCTCTCGAGCTATAGAAGATGGCCAAGTCGGAGCCAAGGATCCGATCCCAACAAGCATAAAAATATAAACACAGTCTGTTGTAGTTTGACTAGAGTAGAATTTTTTTCTATCTGTGTTTCTCTTCTGGTACTTGCTTTTTTGTGGTTTAGTTATGTCTAAAGAAGCTAAAGTATCTGGATTTAAAAAGTGTGACTCGTGCTGTCAGAAAATATGTCTGACAGACGGGCACACTAGTTGAGTTTATTGTTTGGGCACTGTTCACCTGCAGGACTCTTGTTCTATCTGCCATGCCTTTAGTCCAAGAGTCCTGCAGGAATGGAAGAACAAATTGATCCTTAGGGGTCTGTTAAAACCTCAGGATTCACCAGCAAAGAGTTCACAGCCCATGAAATCCCCAAAATCCTCTAAACCTTCAGCTCCACCTTCGGAGCAGACTCCGGTACAGGATTTACCGAGTATGTCGGTTCCGGCTGGCACCAACAAGACAACCCCTCTGTCGGCTCCATCGGATGTTTCAGAGCCGTCTCGGAGCCATAAAAGGCTGAGGTCCCCTTCATTAGAGTCAGTTAATTCGGCTCTTGGGTCTCCATTATTGCAAAGTGAACATAGGCTCCGTTCTTCACACTCCTCTCAATCCTCTAGGCTGTCGGATCATGATGTGGAGAGAGTAGTAAGTAGGTTGCTAAAGTCACAGGCACTAGCAAAAATATTGTCCAGTCCTCCGCAACAGGTATCTGCTCCATCCACCTCCTTTTCTGTTCCTCCTCCGACTCCATTGAGCTCGGAGCCGGAGTTTGTTGGGGTTCGAGTGGTGGAACCATCGGCTCCGATAACCATATCTCCTTCGGTTCCGACGTTGGCTCTGATTCCCTCGATAGTACCTTCGATCGAGGAATCTGTATGCTGAGGCTCCCTCGTCAGCTCCGAGGGGGCGAGTGGCATCAGACCCTTATCCGACCCCATTCTCCCTCTCGGAGTATCGGCGCAGGTGAGTTCAGCTCCAACATCAGCATCGGAGCTGTCCCCCTCGGCATGGAGAAAGATTCCTATTTCTTTGGAACCGGAGCTTTCTCTGCCTCGAGGCAGGGACGCCTTTGAGGTCATGCAGAATGTGTTGCCCCCCAAGTCAGCTCCACTACCTGCCCCACCGGCTCTGTCCCCTGTAGTGTCTGTGCCAACCTCTGTTCCTCATCCAGACCCCAAGCGTAGGGAACCGATGCTCCAGGACACCCCATTGGGTGTTTCCTCTTCTTCTGAGGCCTCCCCTGATCACTCAGAGGAGCCCCCCTCGGAAGAAGAAAACTCCCCTGAGTCTGCAAATTCTGATACAGGCTTAGATGAATCGAAAGGGTCCCCAAGATCCCCCTCTGAAGATGTTCCTTTCTCGGACATCCTGGAAATGCTTAGGCAGAGGGTGAACTGGAATCCCCTAACCCCTACCGAGGATGAGTTTGTATTCCTGGATGCTTTCAGTTCCCAACCCTTCCACCTCCTGGGTTTCTCCACCTTTCGACCCACTTATGTCTGTAGTGGCTCGAAAGGCTTGGTCAGCTCCAGACACAGTGGAACCAACTCCGAGGACACCTGCTAAATTTATTACAGCTCCCCAGGATAAGCAATTCTTTTCTAAAGGTGTGCCCGTTGATGCCATGATGGTAGCAGCAGCCACCAAAAAAGTTAGCAGAGACCTCTTCATCTGTTCATCCCCCTAACAAGGAGTCTAGGATGATGGACAGGTACGTAATGCAAATGTTTGCTTTAGCGACCTTCTCCATGAGGTCCCTGAACTATCTATGTCATTTTACTCGCCTTCAAAGGGATCTCCTTAAAGAGCTTGGAGATACCCTTCAAGATCCTACAGCTGAGGACGTACGAGCCAAAGTAGCTTCCCAGCTAGCGATGCTTAATTCTGTAGTTAACTCCTCCATGAGACTCATTTCCAATGCAGCCGATGGAGCGAGTAGAGCCAGGGGCATGGGTGCCCTTAGGAGGCATGCGTGGATGCGCCTGTGTCAATTTGCGGAACCCTTTCGAACGTCCTTCACCAATACCCCCTTTGATGGCTCCTTTCTCTTTGGGCCACAGGTGAAAGACACGTTGACTAGGTGTGAGCAAGAAGGCAAGATTCTCTCTGCCGTGGGAGTCCGTTTTTCCACTCCCTCTAGACCTTTCCCAAAGGGGCAGAAGAGTGGGAAGATGTGGTTCCATAAATCTCAGGGAGCCTTGCCTTGACACACGTAGTGATTTTTCCTCCAGAGGCAGAGGGGGGAAACAATAAAACGCTGCCCTCGTGGCAGAGGGGGTCTGCAGAACCAGGGCAACAGAGAATCTTTCTCTGGTACGCCCTTCCAGCATCCCTCAAGGGTTGCCCGGCTGCTCACCTCTGGAGGCAGCCGGGGGAAGACTTTCACTGTACCCAAAAGCCTGGCAAAATTTAACAAGAGACAGATGGGTACGGTCCATTATATCCGGAGGTTACAAAATTCCCTTCCATCAATTCCCCTTAGTCAGAGAAGACCCTTCCAGATGTTCCACCCAGTCTGAAGGAGCAAGCAGTAATAGAAGTTTCAAAACTGCTAGAAAAAAGAGCCATTCAGGAAGTCCCCGCAGGCCAGCACGGATCCGGAACTTACTCACTGTTCTTTTTGGTACCAAAAAAGACTGGGGACTGGGGACTGATTCTGGATCTCAGCAGACTAAACAAATCTGTACAAAGAACAAAGTTTTGGATGGTCATGCTACAGTCCAGTCTACCCTTCCTGGGTCAGGACAATTGGATGTGCTTGATAGATCTTCAGGATGTGTACTACCATATCAAGATGGACAGACGCTCCAGGAGATTTCTTAGCTTTCGGGTGGGGGCCAGTCATTACCAGTTCAGAGCTCTACCCTTTGGTCTTACCACAGCCCCCAGGGTGTTCACCAAATGTATGGCAGTGGTCACGGCTCACCTGAGACATCAAGGATTCCAGGTGTTTCCATATCTAGACGACTGGCTCCTCACTGCTACCACCAGGCATCAACTCCTACAAGCGGGGGATTATACAATCACATCTTGCACCCAGCTAGGTATTACAATAAATTTTGAAAAATCTGCCTTGTTGCCCTGTCAATGTATCACTTACATAGGCGCAGACTTAAACACAAGGGATATTTCCGCAAGGTTGCCACTGGAAAGAGTGTCCACAATTCGTCAACAAGTGCAAATCCTAATGCAGAGCAAAAGGATCCAAGTCAGGTATGTCCTTCAAACTCTGGGCTCCGTGGCAGCTGCCATTCTTCTACTACCACTAGTGCATTTACACATGAGAATTCTTTAGTGGCTTCTTTTCACGCAGTGGTCTTTCCAAGAGCTACCCATGTCTCACATGATCCTGGTCACGGAGGCATGCAAAAGACACCTTTCTTGGTGGATGGTCTCCCCACTAGTTACTCAGGGCAGACCTTTCATACAACCCCTTCCGGTAGCCACCGTGATGACAGACGCCTCCCTGATTGGGGGGGGGGGGGCATTATCTGGGCAGGACAGTCCAAGGCACTTGGCAACCTCACGAGTACCATCTGCACATAAATGTCCTAGAAATGAGAGCCGTGCTCCTAGCATTGCAAGCCCTTCAAGACTCTCTTCCTTCCTTCCGGGACCATTGCAATTCAAACAGACAACATGTCAGTGGTGTGGTACATCAACAAGCAGGGCGGAACCAGATCCTACCCCCTGTGTCGAGAAGTACTCAGACTTTGGCAGTGGGCGATTTCCTCCCAACGTTTTCTGATTGCGACGCACATCCCTGGGAGATCCAGCGTCATAGCAGACAGGCTCAGCAGAGCTATCCTCATGCCTCACAAGTGGTCTCTGAATCAGGAATTTGCAGATCTTATTTTCCGCAAATGGGGTCAGCCTTGCTGCGATGTTTTTGCCACCCCCTTCAACAGCAAATGCAGCAATTACTTCTCCCTTCTTCCGCTTCCAGGTCACATACCCAGAGACGCTCTAGTCCACGATTGGCCTCAGGGACTTCTTTATGCCTTTCCTCCGTTTCCCCTGATACCGAAACTCATACAGAAAGCAAAATCTTTGGGTTGCAAAATGATCCTCATTGCCCCCTACTGGCCTCGACAGATATGGTTCACGTTACTGCACCATTACCTTCTCGATCAGCCCTGGACTCTGGACCCAATTCCAGATCTCCTGATTCATCAGTCAGGCGGGTTGCATCAATCCCTCCAAACTCTCCAGCTCACAGCTTGGTTGCTCCACTTCCAACCTTAGCCAGGCCTCCTCTCATAAGTCTACAACGAGAAAAACTTATGCTAGCAAATGGAAACGTTTTTCTTGTTGGGCAGAGTCTATGAATGTGGATCCCTTCTCAGCCCCAGTCCACAGAATTCTGGAATTCCTAGCACAACTGTTTCACTCCGGGGCCGCTTCCGCTACTATTAGGGTACAATTAGCGGCCATTTCTAATTTTCATATTGGTTTGTCAAATTCTAACATTGTCTCATAAGCTCTGTAAAGCTTTTTTGAGAGGAACATCTCTTCTTAGACCTCCAGTGAGAGACCCCCCTCCTCCTTGGGACCTTAATTTAGTCCTAACTTCCTTAATTCTGCCTCCTTTTGAACCAACAGCATCCTGCTCCATCAAGTTTCTATCTTGGAAGACACACTTTCTGGTAGCTATCACTTCAGCTAGGCGTGTCTCAGAACTTCAAGCACTATGTGTTCATCCTCCCTACCTGGTGTTTCACAAGGACAGAGTTGCTCTGAGGACTAATCCTTCGTTTCTTCCTAAAGTCTGCTTAGAAAATAATTTAAACCAATCTATAGATCTCCCTGTGTTCTTCCCAAATCATAGCAACAAGGCAGAGTACAAGCTTCACCAATTGGATGTTCATAGACAATTGCGTTTTTACCTACATAGAACTAAAGAAATAAGAAAGTCAGACCAATTATTCCTTTCATATGCCTTAAACAAACAAGGTCTCCCAGTTTCCAAGGTGACCTTATCCAGATGGTTGTCCCACTCTATTACTCTTATTTACCAGTTAAGGAACAAAGAGTTACCAATTAAACCGAAAGGTCATTAGCCACCTCCGTAGCTTTTCAGTCCAGGTTGCCCATGGATTCCATCTGTGCAGCTGCCACGTGGGCAAACCCTCATACCTTTATTTCTCATTACAAGGTGGATATGGTCTCCCAGAGCAGAGCTGACTTTGGTTCCACTGTTCTGAAGAGTCTGTTCCACTGAGCCACCCAGGGTGTTAGGTTCTAGGGACGCTGTCCCAAACAGCAAGAATCAAGGCGAGATAGACAACTTAACATTAAGAAGTTATGTACCTACCATAATGTTCCATGTTAGTTGTCTTCATCTCGCCTTCTTTCTTTCATCCCTCCCTCCGTCCCCCATCGTAGTGGATCGAGAGGAGTCCCTTTTTTCACTGGGTGAGTATTCTTTTATTGTTGTTCTGGCTAGGTCTTCCTAACCTATTCTAGATATTAGAATGCATGGAGCAACCAATTTTTTGATAACTGGTTTCTCTCTTATTATGTCTGGATTAGCTATTTCAAACAAGATCTGGGTAGCTATCGCTAGGCATAATGGGATAAGGGGTAGCCTCGAGCCAGTAAACAGCTCTCGAGCTATTGAAGATGGCCGAGTCGGAGCCGAGGATCGGCTCCAATCCCCAAACAGCAAGAAAGAAGGCGAGATGAAGACAACTAACATGGAAAGTTATGGTAGGTACATAACTACTACTTCTCTGCATTACCCTTGGAATTATTTACTGCTCCTGTGGTCATCACAGTGTCTAATTCCTGTGTTAGCCCATTGCAGTCTGCAGGGCATTCACATTTTTCCTTATTTGGACAACATACTTTGTGTTTGCAGAGTCCTTCAAGTGTCAGAAGTCCCTTATGGGATAAGAAATCTCCTTATACACTTAGGTTTCCAGATGACTAGTATTATGTTTTTAAAATGCCATCTGGACTTCTTTATACAAAAGACATCTTTAACTGACAAAAAAATTAAAACCATAAAACAGCTTGAAAAGCTGGTTCAAATGGATGTAGAATTACACCCATTTCCTAGGTGATCTTAAATACAAAACCTCTTTAAGGAGTAGCTTGATGAAAGTCTGAGAAAGCATAGAGGAGGATCTTTGGGCAGACTTGCTGAAATGGCTGACGGCTACACCTTGTGATTCTATCCCCTCTATCTAAACTCAAAAAATGTATATACTCTCAAGTAATGAATTTCCTAAACTCACACAATTTTATCTCCTCCATACAACATGGCTTTCGGCAACACCATAGCACAACAACTGCTCTTCTCTCTTTTACTAACCTGGTAAACCAACACAGAAACAACAACTTTGTATCTGATATATTTTTACACCTCTCCAAAGCATTTGACATGGTCTCACACTCCCTACTTCTAGACACCCTTGCCTCTCTAGCCTTTACCCCCTCCAACTATTGCCTGGTTTAAAAATTATCTGTCAAATAGGCAGCAGTCTGTCCATTGGCAAGGTTTACTATCTCCTCTACTCCCAACAACCATAGGTGTACCACAAGGCTCTATATTAGGTCGTCTTCTTTTCTCGAATCTTCATACCTCCACCCACCCTGCTACACTCATACAGTATGCAGACAATTCTACTCTTATCTGCTTTGCACCCTCACTTACCACATTACAACAACTCACTCAGGATTCCTTTAGTTTAGTGGAAAGTTGGATTACTCGGATCCAACTTATCCTAAATCTCAAAAAGACTAAATTGGTTCTTTTCACCCCCAACAAATCTATTCCTACCTCTCTATCCTCCTCAGTCACTTCCATAAATGGTACTCTCATCACCCTCTCTGAACACACCAAACTTCTGGGTGTAGAACTTGACAAAAACCTACAGTTTGATGTCCACATTTCACAAACCATCAAAAAAGTCCATAAAAATATAGGAACACTATACAGACACAAAAACTTTCTATCAAAAAAAGCGAGAATCTCCCTAGCCCAAACCCATCTATTGTCCACTCTATTGTATGTGGTACCAATCCTTACACATCAGAAAACATGATTTTGCTAGACTTGTGACATGTTACAACAAAATTGCCAAGTTCGCTAATAACTGCACCTTCAGAACCCATCACTGTCAGGCTCTAAAGAAACTACAGTGGCTAGAATTTCCCCAACTACTTAATTACCATCAACTAATCATTGCCTACAATATTGTGAGACATCCCGATAGAACCCCAGCACTAAGTCACCTACTCACGCCCTACAAATCAAATTGTCCCCTTTGCTCCACTGACAAATCACTCCTTTACATCTCTAAGGCTAACAACACTGCAGGTAAAGCACTATTCTCCCATAATGTAGCTAAATCCTGGAATAACCTTCCCCCTGCTTTATCTTTTCTACCTCAACTATTACGCTGTTCAAAAACTCACTTAAATTACACAATGAATTCCTGGCTCTGTCCATGCATTACCTAATCATTACTGTTTCTACCACTCCAGGTAGCTTCATATCCAATTATTTCCACTGTAATTTTTTCTGTAGTATCAGGAATTTTATTTTCTACTAAAGTTTCTAATAGTTATAGTAGCTCATGCTAAACTTACAGTAATTAATTTCTAAATAGTCTGTCTCTATAGTTATAAAGGTTACAGCCTGAAGCAGCAGCTTGGCCGTAAAAGTTGTGTGTTGCGATTAAACAGTTTTTGTTTTCATAATGTGTTTTGGTCCACGGTCCTGGTATACATATATATTTCTTAAGTAATGTAAAGTTTAAGAAACTTAACAGAATCCACAAAGTATAAATAACCATGGACAAATATTGAACTGTACAACAGAAGAAAATGTCCAAAATCTAGGAGAATACACTGAAAGAGAAAGCACATGACTAAGTGCAAACATTACCTACTACTCAAGAAAGATATTTATACAGAAATTGCTTATAATACCTTCATGAGGTAACTTTGATTACATATGCTCGTCCGTTTTCATGTCTTTCAAACAGTTCCTAAGCAGAATTACACAAATAATATTTTCAGCTGTCATTGTAAAAGCACATTACAAGATACAGTTTCCCCCCCTTAGCAGCTTTTCTGTGTTGCACTTTTGACTAATTGAAAAAAATGAACAAGCATAGGAAGCTGTCTAGTTCCAACCTCACCCACCACAAGTGATCGCTTGTTTGTGACGAATAAAGGCTTGTTGCTTTGGAACACTAGATTTTTGGAAATTATTGTGACAGCTCATTAACGAATGATCCAGTTTTAAGACCACTAGTTTCTCAGTTTATTTTTATTATTTTTTTAAGTTGCAACTAAACTGTAACGGCTGTGGTGATGCATATGTTAGCGTTGTCACCTCACAGCAAGAGGTTCTTCGGTTCAATTCTCGGCTGGAGTTCCTTCTGTGCAGAGTCTTCATGTCCTCCCTGTGGCTGAGTGTTCTTTAAAGACATGCAGTTAGGTGTGTGTGCCTTCCGTGAAGATTGGTCATCGGGCTGATAACTCGGCATCGTAAAAATCCACTGCCAATCAATCTGTGGACCGGTGATCCGCTGTGGCATCCCCTAACCGGGAAAAGCCAAAAGAATAAGACTTATGACTAACCTGCATGTCACTGCATTTTAAATTCAGCTTAGCGTTTTGGCACATCTTAGGGGTACTGCACTACCATACAGCTACAGTTAATGCTCCGTTCCTCTTAACTTCACTCTGTTATCTAGTTGGTTCGATTCTGTTAACTTCATATGGAAGTCACTTAAACAACTGTTTTGAAGTCAGAACTGAAAAGTCACGAGTTGGATCAAACATTACCCAGACAAACTGTGTTACTAAGAAATACAAAACTTATCATGTAACCTTGAGTGACAGTAGGGGGAATTTCGTTTAACACTGACAGAATGTGACTCAATGTAAATGCGCATCTGCACAGAAAGGGGCTTGTGAACAGTGTGGCAGGGTAAGTAAGCAAAGATAAATGGCATGACTGCCCCAGGCAATTGCTGAATCTGTCGCTAATGCTGCTTATATAAATGCTTCAGTCACAAAGCTGACATCACGTTAAGTAAGTACATACCCACCAAAATTCACCCCAATATACTTAACAGTGTGTCTGTTAACATTTTCAGATCAAAAGACATACATTGTTACAATTATCGCTGTCATATAAAAATTCCAGTGGGCCAAACTCTGGGTGTAACCAAGTGAGCTGATGTCAAGCCACTATGGCACTTTTATCCAGTATTATACAACACATATGCTGAGTAGTAGTTTCCACTTAAAAGAAAAGGACTTAAGAGTTATTATAACAGTATGTGCTTCATTTGATAAACTTTAACATTATAAGCAGTGTAATATTCATAATGAGTAAGAGTGCCTGTATGTGTACAGGAAATGATGATGTGAGGTGTGTGTGTGTAGGAAATGATGTAGAGAGGTGCGAGTCTGTGTGTGCGCGCGCATCCCGCTTTGTCCCTCTGTGGTTTTGTCACTTGTTTGTTGGTGTGTCCCTTGCCGACGAGAAGCTCATCGTGTTTTCCACTGTCTTGTGAGAGCAGGACAGAACCACAGAGCCACAAAGCCAATTTCAACAATAAGCATTCTAATAAAAATAAGATTTTGTGAAATGTGATTTTTATTGAAAAATGTTGATATTTCTACATTACCACTGCTGATTTTTTTTCAGCATGCCTTTTCTTTGTAGGTTCCTAGGTAAGCACTAGGCAACTGGTTTGCAGATCATTTCAAGCCTAGCCAAAAAAAAAAACTATCCAGAATTTCCCTGTAGACTCAAGGAGTGCAAGACTAGTAGACCAGGAGAGAATTTGAGACACCCATCCAAAGGTGGCAAGGGTGCTTTTCTAATTGACATTTAGAAGAAGTTTATTCATGAGGTGAGGGATACCGTATCATGACGTGTCTTATTTATCGGATAATGAAAGTTTAGTTCCTTTAACTGAGTATGTAATGTACCATTAGTTCTGCAAAGGAAGAGGACGTCAAATAGGGTTGGATCACAGCATGAAAGGCTAAGACGAAGATCTCCATGGAGCAGTTTATAAGAGACTTGAGTACATAGAGAGGGCTGCCAGTCTCCTCTGATAACTACGATTGGCTGTTTGAAATTTCTAGCACAGTAGTACAGTAGTTGCTAACTACATTATTTTCTGTTATTTCCAACAGTGCACCATCTTGCTTTCCAAGATTTTGAATGATTTTCCTGAACCTGTTTTCTATGACGTATTTATGCAGTATGTTAACGAGCATGGACAGCAGAATCTGTGGGCTATACCTGTGCTGAATCGAAACCTTCAGTGTACACAGCCATGTAATAATCAAGGTGAGCTATGGGAGTTTTATTTAAGTTTTAATGGCCAGTAGGAAAATCCATTGAACAGCAGGAGAATAAATAGTTAACTGCTGTTCTAAACTACCAGCTAGAACTGAATGCTGTTGGCACTTGGTACTTACATATGCTAACCCCAGGTTAACTGCTTTTACAGGTAGAACAGTTCAGATTTTTTTTCTTATTTCTTTATTATGTAGAACACAGTTCTGTATAGCATACTAATTTCTGTGCACAGCCATGTTCTGTATGACATGCTAATTGTTCATATTGTAGGAATGTTTATTTTAGTGATCTGTATTGGGATGTTCAAGCCGTCCTGTTCCCACATACCTTGCTTAGAAGCATCCACACATTAAAAGTTAGCATTTTATTTTTTTGGCATTCCTTGCTGTTTTATTTAAACTCAGTAGTATGATTTGATCATTTTAAAATGTAACTTGAACTATTTTTAATGCAGTTTATGCAAAGGCAGACTAATAACAATGTGTCTTTGTTTTTTTCTGCCTGGTTGCAACTAATTTCACAGCATAGCTCTGTTTGTGAATTTTTTTTTTCCCAATGGCAGGTTAAATGACTTTAGCTAACCTATTTTTCTCTCTTTAACACTATTTTATTTGTGTTGTGTCTTGTGGAGGAATTAAGATATTGTATGATAGTCTGTCAGCTTTGCTGTCTCAGTTTTTAGGTAGACCTGTACAGACGCAGCATCTGCCATATTGCTTAAGCGTCTAAGCTGCCCACTGAAATTATTTTTCCTTGCACTGTTTTTTTTTGCCAGAGGAAAACAAATTATGTATTCTGTGTTCATCTATTTGCAGAAATTGATAGTAATGCACTGACTCCAGTACCTGCAGCTGACTAGCTTCAGATGAGGGATTTTATCATAGTGTTAAAGATTGATTAAGCTGTATTCTAACAAATTTGTTTCAGTAAAGGGTGTCGCATCATACTGTCTACCAGAGTTTTCTGGCAGTGGACTGGTATACAGTTTTTTACATCATATTTGATTATGAAATTTGCTGTGTTTTGTCAGCTGCATGATATAAAGAATTTAATCACTAGCTGACATTTGCTTATTTTCTTAATTTATCATAAGAAACAATGTATTGTTTTCAAAGAATTACCAGTGAAGAACCTTTGAAGAATATTGCAGTTCTTTGTATACATCTGAGATGCTGGATAAATGCATGCTGAGTTTGATTTGTTAAGAAGGATTGTGGTAGTGTTGTACCAGTCTTGCCTCCCTAAGAAAGGGATGTATTAATCTGGTAAGGGAAGACAGCAAAGGTCAAGTGGGATAACCTGATCCTACCAGTAGAACAAGGCAGACTAGGATTGCCTAATTTGAGGGGGTATTTTAGAGCAACACAGTTAAGGCTCTTACACATAGCACAAGCAGAAAACTGTAATTCAAAATGGAAAGGAATGATGCTGACACAGGAAGGAAGCTCAAGAAATAAGGAGAGCTGGGGACTTTGGATGCAGACTCTTATGGAGAACAACCAAAAATCATGCAGAGTGTTATATTCTTAAAATAACAAGTATTGTAAGACATACCAGCATGAGAATGGAGAAAAGAGATTTTGCCGATAGTGATGACTGTGGTCAGGGATACAGATAGTAGGCGAGATGGGGCTGGGATTTATTGGAGAAAGCTGGCAAAGGAACCAATGTATTGGGAGCAGATAACTAGAAAGGTAATAGAATGGGAAGAGGACAAGAATTTATTTGGGCTGCAGGTTAGAGACTACTTTCCCTATCAAGGACTGATATCAGAGTATAGTCAAAAAGAAAGAAGTAGGGGGCTCCTAAATGAAAGACCAGCACTGGTAGCGTTTTTAATACAATCTAGAACAGAAGCTGCCATTAAAAAGGAATAATTAGTAAAGCATATAAAATATTGCATGATAATTAAGAATCAGTCAAAGGAGCTTAGAAAGGATTGGGAAGAGAGATTGGATAAGCAATTCACAAAGAGACAATTGGGGGGGGGGTATAAGTATATCTCCCAAGTATGCAACAAAGTCTAGACTATTTAGGAACTTTGCCTGGAAGTGTTTTCGTAGGTATTTTATATCGCAAGTAGACGCCAGAGAATCTTTCCTCAGGTGGATAGCAAATGTTGGAGGTGTGACGAGCAAGATAGAGGTAGCTGGTAACATATTTTTGGGAGTGTAGTAAGCTGGCAGACTTTGGGGATTCCCTGCAGACTGCTCTGTTGGAGATGCTGGGTGAGCAGATTGGACTGACTAGGAAGATGATTTTTTTGAGTAATGTTACAGAATTGGAATTGTCTAGACATAGTAAAGCCTTGCTGAGTCTAATTATGTTGGCTGCCAAAAAAGCAATTACTAGAAAATGGAAATCAAAGTTTAGACCAACTTTACTAGAAGTAGTGAATATAGTAACAGATAAAACAACGGGAATTGAGATCTTTAGAAAAGAGAAGGAACAAAACTACATGGGAAAAATGGAAATTGTGGGAACAATATACACAGAGCAGGGACAAGGTTTAAGAGGCAGGATTTGAATGAGCCATATAATGCTTAACTGACATGACTGGATGGTTTGTAAGTGATGTATAATGTTGGCAACTGCAGTTGTTTCAATGGTGTCTGTGATGTAAACTGTTTGCAACTGAAGTGGTGGTATTTTGCATGTTTTTCATTTATATAAATGTAAGATTGCCTTTGTCATATGTGAAAATTTAATAAATATGTTTGGGGGAAAAAGAAAGGTGGTATTAGAACAGATCCTGTCTTTTTTCAACCAAAATACATGAACTACAACTGACATTATGGAAATACATATAAAAAGAGCAAGAAATTGAGGCATTAATCATGCCAGATGCTCAGATAGCCAGGATAAGGAAAATTTCATAAAAAATATAAGAAATTATAAACCATTCAGCATGCCAATTTCTCAGTCAGGATGTGACTTATAGCACCATAAAACAGTAACATGTTGCAGTTGGGCACCTGACTGTTTTAAACCTCTCTAGTCATACATTCACCCTTGTTGATTTATTAACTCTTTCTAGAGGCTTTGTATTTTGCCTCACTAAGCAACTTGACAGAATACAGTTTTGTGGGGACTTTAAGGGGAATATCAGAGAGTTTTGTCGCAGAAGAGAACATGTTGATAATGGAGCTTTTAATCTAGTGAGACATTAGCCACTTCAGTTACCCCTAGATGCAGTTAAAAGTATATAGATGTTCATCATGTTGATAACCGCTGCAGTAGCTGTAGTTATATGTTATATTCTGCCAAGAATATAACAGCTGTCCAGCTTCCAAAGCTTAAGGGCACATTCCACGTGCCCAAATCATCAGTCCGCTCGAGCTGAGCTGAGTAAAAATACAGGTTTGGGTGCCAAACCCTTCATGTCTTTCCTGCCATTAAACAGACTGGTTCTCTGCAGGCTTTTGAGGATTGATGGTCAGTTTGCTGTCCCTTTGCTGGGTAGATGAGATCTGTTGTCCTTTTCATTCTTCCTCACTATTGGGTTACAGATCCGAACCTCTGATCTGACTCTGCTGCAATTTTTCAGACTGGGATCCTAGTCTTCATAGGTAGTTACTAGGCTATTGGCCTTAGAGCCTCTATAAGCCTAGCCGGAAAGGTACCCTGGCTTTCGCCACCCAAGAAAATTATTTTCCTGTGCCCCTGTCAAGCAGAGCCACAGAAGTGATCCCCAGGGTGAATTTCCTTTTTCCCATCCAATCATTAATAATCAGCCCTTGCAAGTTTCAAACCCAGGACCCTGCACAGTGTAGCCAAAGTGCTTTACCACTAAGCCATGTCAGATGTAAATGCTGTGTTACCACCAGACATTTCACTGCCAAGTCTTGAACCCAGGACCCTGTGGAAAACAGTCAGAACAACATACTACTATGCCCCATAATGCTCTACGGTCTCTGTAGCTTCCTCAGATCTCGGTTGTTGCCTAGCTGGTGCAGACTGGGATTCCTTGTCTCATGTGAGAACTTTCTCTGAGGTTATGATAAGTCAAAGTTTTATTTTTCCTTTCTCAGCCCTTATTTTTCAGCCATCCTTCTTTTTCTTACTTCTCTCTTCATCAGCTGGCAGCCATTTCCAGTTTAAATGCTGGAGATATTCCTGGCTGCCTTGCTACATCTAAATTGTATAAGGCATTCATGAAAGGGATTTTTCTGCTTAGACCCCCGATAAAAGATCCTACTTCGCTGTGGGATCTAACTGTTCCTCATGGACTAACTCAAAAACCCTTTGAACCAGCAAATGACTGTGACATGAAGTTCTTTTCTTGGCAAACCATCTTTTTGGTAGCTGTCATATCAGCAAGAACAACTTCCGAATTTCAGACCTCATCACAGAAACCGTATTACATCATTTTTCATAAAGATAGAGAATCTCTCCGTACCAATCCATCTTTTATGCCTAAGGTAGCCACAGAGACTAATATTAACCAGTCTATGCAGTTGCCAGTCTTCTTTCCATAATTTTCTAACAAGTGCAAATATATTTTGCATCTGCTTGATGTTTATAATGCAACTGCAGTTCTGCCTTCATAGAAGAAAACAGTGCAGAATGTCTAACCAGCTATTTGTTTCTTTCTCATCAAACCATCTAGGTCATGCATTTTGCAGAGTTACATTGGCTAAATTGATTACTGACTGTCTCTCGCTTTCAGCTTTTCCTGGTTAGGGGTCGCCACAGTGGATCACCTTGTCCGCTCATGATTGGCAGTGGAGTTTTTTTTTACGGTGTTGAGTTGCCAGCCCAGCTCCCAACCTTCCACAGAAGACACACACACACACACACCTAGGGCCAATTTTACCATGTCCAATCCACTTACGGCATGTCTTTGGGGATGTGGTAGGAAACCGGAGCACCTGGAGGAAGCCCACACGACCACAGGGAAGGGCATGCAGACTCCGCACAGAAAACACCCCAGCCGAAGATCAAACCGGAGAGCCACTTGCTGTGAGGCGACAACACTAACTGCTGCACCACCATGGCCATCCTAAATGGATTACTGACTGTATTTCACTACTTCTTCTTCTTCTTTTGGCTTTTCCCGGTTAGGGGTCGCCACAGCGGATCACCTGTCCGCTCATGATTGGCAGTGGAGCTTTACGGTGTCGAGTTGCCAGCCCGGCACCCAACCTTCCACAGAAGGCGCACACACTCACACCTAGGGCCAATTTAGAGTGTCCAATCCACCTACAGCATGTCTTTGGGATGTGGGAGGAAACCAGAGCACCCGGAGGAAACCCATGCGACCATAGGAAGGACATGCAGACTCCGCACAGAAGGCAACCCAGCCGAGGATCGAACCAGAGAACCTCTTGCTGTGAGGCAGCAACGCTAACTGCTGCACCACGACAGCCACCCTACTGATTGTATTTCACTAATTTATTCAAAAAATGGTTTGAGCTTGCCTTACTCTCTTAAAGCCCATTCCCCTAGATCTGTAGCTGCTTCATCTGTTTTCTCCTCCAAAACATCGATTGGTAATGTTTATTCTGCAGCCACTTAGTCAAAGACTCATAGCTTTGTGACACATTATAAATTGGACATTCTCTCCAGAAGCAGAGCTTCTTTTGGTTCAGCAGTGCTCAGGCATATCCTTCCTTGAGGATAACATAGCTGGGGATTCTGACCCAATAGTGAAGAAGAATGAAAAGGACAACATCAGATGTTCTTCGTGTTTCACTGTTGCAGTCATTACATTTGGGTAATCTGCTTGCAGGTTGCCCTCAGTCGGCCTGATTAACAAAGTCTTGGGTCCTGCGTCGGTTGCTGTCCCTTCTTCCATGACGTCAGGTCGTCAGGGTATAAAACATGCAGCCAATGTCATTACATCAGTCTTTCTTGCCGTGCGGTGCCCGAAGCAGAAGCAGTTTGCAAGTGCCGGTCGGCCGATTCCAGAAATTTTTGTTTTCGAGTTTCAGAACCGAAGTCTTCAACTTTAAAGCTAAGTACCCCGTTGGGGGAAACTTTTTCTTGCTCCTTACCAATGTCAGTAAAAGTTAATTGCATTACTTGTGGAAAGCAAATACCTAATAAAGATTTTAATTCGTACTGTATTCCTTGCCTAGGCCCTGACATCGTACCTTGCGACTACTGGGATTCTGAAAAAACGCAAAGATAAAGACAGGCCCCTGAGGTCCAAAACTGCCAACAATGCTTCTCCTAAGCCAGTTGCCAGTTCGCTGGTACTCAGTGAGGCCCTTTCGCAGCCCCTGATACCCGCTACTTCTGATTCGCAGGCCTCTACTGAGACCCATTCGGAGTCCTGTATGCCGCGAGATACTTCAACTATGGAACCCGTGGATGTCTCTACCTTGGATGGGTCCGGAGCCGCTGTGCAGGCACCGGCTTCTGAGGGTGTATTCAGGCCTACAGACTTGCATATTAAATCTACACCTCCTTCATTACTAAGGCCTAAATCTCGATCCATGTATAAAAAACTGACGCCCAGGCCCCTATGCCTAAAAAACAAATTATTAAAATGGCCCCCCAAGAGGCCTAGGGCTGAGCTTGATTATGAATCTTCTGATCAGGATACTGTTTCTTCTGACTCTTCTTATGACCTGGATTTGTCCATACCTAATTATGAGGATTCTGATGCAGAGGATTCTATTCCCCCTGCTTCCCCTCCTGAGGATTTTTCTTTTGGGGAAACTTTACCTACTTTAAGGGGGCATTTCCACTGGGAAAGCCAGGAATTTTCTGATTCAAAAAAGAGGCTTAGGGATTTCCTTTTACCTAAGCAGATGCCTTTGGCTGTACCTCCTGTACCCGACATTGTTGATGTGTTCTTGGAATCCAGTTTGGCCCCCGATTCCCTGCCTCCTGCTCCTAGTAAACCTGGCAGATACTACAGGGTTCCTGAGTCCCGCAAGTTCCTTTTCAAAAATCCTGTTGCAGATCCAGAGACTATTTCTCAGGGGCCCAAGGGCATTAAGGCTTCTACTGCTAAAAATCCTACCCCTACGGATAGAGACTCCAGGGAGCTGGATAGATGGGGTAAAAAGGTTTATACTTCTGCAACCTTGGCAATCAGAGCTTTAAACTGCCAATTTCATATGTTAAAATAACATATTATTAGACTGCTTAAACAGAAAATGATGTTGATTCGTGACTGTGTGGAAAGTAAAGATTTACAGGACTTAATGCATTCTGCTGAGCAAGTTGGAAAACATACTTTGCAATGTGGTTTTGATCCTTTAGAGGCCTCTTGCAGGGCTGCTGTTAATGGGTCTGTGCTTAGAAGGCATGCTTGGCTTAAGGAGCAATCTTTGCCTGAGCATGTTAAAGCTAAATTGTTGGATGCTCCTTTAAAAACAAATGCACATATTTTAATTTGACTTGTTCAGAAATTGAAGCATTATGGTCTCTCAGGATGAACTCGAGCATAACTGTTAGACCTGTAGATAAGGGAGGGGGAATTGCCATTATGAACACGGTAGACTATATAAAAGATATGCTTACATTATTAGCTGACACTGAAACGTACGTTACCATAGATAACTGTGATTTACTGAAGATTTATGTCAATGTAAATTATAATCTTTATGACATATTAATGTGTAGACTAATTAATTGTGACCTTTATGAATTCTTGCATATAGAACATCCTCTGATTCCAAGTATAAAAGGACTCCCCAAACTACATAAATTGATATTACCACCCCCCATGAGACCTATTGTTGCAGGTAGTGGATGGTTAACAGAAACCATGTCTCTATATATAGAAGAGAAACTTGGTCCTGTGGTTAAGCAGATACCCACAATTTTAAGAGATACTACACAACTGTTAAGTGACATCGAACAGTATAATAATGAATGCACGGATAGTGAAGTTGTTCTAGTTACACTAGATGTTAAGAATTTATTTACTTTCATACCTAATGATTATGGAACAGATGCTATTAGGTATGTTTTACACAGTCAAACTAATATGAATAATGATGAGGTATTTTTATGTACCCTTCTTGAAATAGTGCTTACTAACCATGTATTTACGTTTGAAAACAATCTTTATTTGCAACGTTGGGGTGTTGCCATGGGCACCCTATGTGCAAATTCTTATGCAAATTTGGTAATGTATTTTTGGGAAACTTTACATGTTTTGAAATGTGTCTATTTTCCACATATTTTGTACAGACGTTTTGTGGATGACATCTTCTTCCTTTGGAAGGGAGATGTCTCCTTGTTATGAGATTGTAAATTATCTTGAATCTAGCACAGAATATTTGAAATTTATGTCTGTATACAATATGTATATGATTGATTTTCTTGATGTTTCTATACTCAAGAATAGTATGGGGTTTCTCAGTACTAGACTGTTCCATAAACCATGCGGGAGGAATGGGCTGTTACATTTTAACAGCATGCGTCCCAGATCCATATTTTTGAACATAGTGAAAGGACAATTCCACAGATTAAAAAGAATTTGTAAAGAACAAGATGTGCTGAACGATGAAATTGTAGTTTTAGAGAAGTTGTTTAAAGATAGAGGCTATACAAACAGTGTAATAGAAAAGGCTAGAGAACAGGTTTTTAAAAATGATGATTTATTAATGAATGACCCAAGGGCATTGAAGCATGTTGCTTTAGGTAGAAATACTTATTCCCCTAATAAGAAACTTAGTATCATTGTGAAGTATACCAATGACAATGACATTCTTACAAATATTATAAAACGAAACTGGCATATATTAACTGTTGATTCCTTTACAGAAAAAGTAATAGGAAGGAAATCCAGTTTTGTTTATAAAAATTGTTTTAATTTAAAACAGATTTTATGTAAGGCAAGAAGCAATGGGTAAGATCGCAAATGCCTATGAATTTTGGTACGTTTCCATGTGGTTCATGCAACATGTGTAAAGTAATAGATAACTTTAAAGTCTTCAGTCATCCCACTTTAGTTTCTGCCAAAATTTTATGCCATTTGCAACAATAGTAACCTTATATACTTGGCTACCTGCACATGTTGCAGTTGTTTCTATGTGGGAAAAACTTCTAGGAGGCTCAAAGACAGAATTTATAATCATTTGTATGACATCAAAAATGCCAATATGCAAAACGCTTTGGCAAAACATATGAGTTTCGTACTCATGCTTTCAAGTTTAAAGTATTACAACTGGTGTTTGTTAGTGAGAGAGGAGGTAATACCAATAATTATTTGGAATGCATTGAATTAGGCTGGATCTTTAAGCTGCGAGCACATGTTTTTCCTGGTTTATATTCTTTAATTAGTATTAAACTAGCGCTGGAAGCGTGACCATTTAAATGAATGAAGTTTGGCATTTGTGTTTGTTCCTGAGATAGTTTTAAAACATCCCAATAAATTAAAAAGTAGGTTATGAAATAGTTTTAAAAGACAGTCTTATTTTAATTAACTGATTAGTTAAGTATTAGTTACTATAGTGATGTGTTTCAAGTCTTTTAATTGATTTATATGTGATTATTACTTGATTGTTTAAATTGATTATATGAGTATGCTATTTAAACTGTAGGTTTCGTTATGTAATATAGATTTGAAGAAGTGTGGTTTCCACGTGAAAGCGCTCATCTGTTCCATTAAATTATTTTTTATTCAACATATTTTCTGTGGTGGTCCTTCTTTGTCTGTTTGCTGAAAATTCCCAAACACTTATCTTTTGGCCCGCCCCTTTGTGGGGAAAGATTGCTCTTCATGCAAAGAACTGGGAACTCATAACCCAGGACAAATGGGTTTTAAGTAGTTTCCCAGGGATACAGATTTCATTTCCACACATTGCCAACACCAACTGGGTGGCCAGACCGGCACCCAAATCAGTGGGCAGAGGCTCAAAAACAAGTACTGTCCCTCTCAAGCATGGGGGCTATTCATCTGGTGCCAGAAGAGGAAAAGGGACAAGGTTTCTACTCCAGACTTTTCCTGGTACCCAGAAAAGACAAATCATGGCGTCCAATCCTGGACCTGTCTACTCTAAAAAGCTTTCTGGAGATTCCAAAATTCAAGATGCTGACTCTTCAACAATGACTTCTATGCTAGGCAAAGATGCCTGGTTGGCAACATTATATTTAAAAGAAGCATACCTGCACATCCCAATCAGGGAATCTTGCAGAAGATACCTACGCTTCAAAGCAGGCTACACGCATTATCAATTCTCTGAACTGCCCTTTGGCTTGTCTACTGCGCCCAGGGTATTCACAAAGTGCCTGGCTCCAGTTATTGCATTTTGCAGGCAAAGAAGTATTCAAATATACCCATATCTGGACGATTGTCTAATTCAGGCAGAAAACCAGGGCATACTTTTAAACCATCTGGCATTTGTAAAAAGGGTTCCAACTTGTCTGGGGTACACCATAAACGAAAAGAAATCACAACTGGTACCCTGTCAACAAATTACATTCCTGGATGCAAGCTTGAATACAACTGCCCAGATGGCTTCCCTCACGCCAGAAAAGCAAATTCATTTGGTAACCTACTTCAAGCAAGTGGCCACAAAAACCCTGCTATCAGCAAGACAAATACTGCAAGCCTTGGGGTTCATGGCCTCCTGCATTCTTCTAATTCCATATGCAAGACTGCATATGAGGAAACTACAGTGGTATCTAAAAAGTCTATGGAGTCAACATTGTCACAGCCTGGAAACAATGATTCCTATCATACCTTGCCTACGCCTGGAGTTCCTCCGGTGGGCAGAGGCCTGCCACCAAAACAAGGGACTACCATTCACACTACCCCCTGCCACCCAAACCCTAACTACAGATGCATCAGACTTTGCATGGAGTACTCACTTGGCAGGGAATTGCATTCAGGGCAAATGGAACCCAAATCAAATGCACCTACATATCAATCAAAAAGAAATGTTAGCTGTACAGAATGCTATGACAGTCTTGAAGGACTACATTCTTCCAGGACAACTAATGGTAAAGATGGACAACACCACGGTTATGTGGTACATAAGCAGGGGGGTACACATTCCTACCCCCTCTGCAGACTAGCCATGGCATTGTGGAACACAACCTTGAGCTACCAAGTGCACCTCCAAGCTCAATACCTGCTAGGAAAATTGAATACACTGGCAGGCGGACTAAGCAGAAACCTCCTGGACCCACATGAGTGGAAACTGGAACCAAGAATTTTCAGCATGTTGACAAGCGAATGGGGAGCCCAGACATAGATCTGTTTGCCTCCCCCCAGAACTACCAGTTGGATAAGTTTTGCACAAGGACTCCCCACAAACAAGCCTGGAAAGTGGATGCTCTGTCGTTCAGCTGGAAAAATCTATCGGTCTACGCCTTCTCCCCACTGCCTCTGCTCTCCAAAGTTCTACTAAGTGTCAAACGGGACAAACCAAGGATCTTGATTGCTCCAGACTGGCCGCGCCAACACTGGTACCCCCTCCTGCGCAGTGTGTCGCAGTTATCTCCATGGCACCTACCTCAGACTCCTTCCCTGCTGTCTCAGCAGGAGAACCAAATTCTTCACCCTCCGCTTCCGACATTGAACCTTGCAGCCTGACTAATCATTTAAATTCACCCTTATCATCCCTCAGGAAACCTGTGATGGATGTCATCTTGGAGGCAAGGAGACCTAGTACTAGAAAATCTTATGCTGAAAAATGGAAAAGATTCTGTGTTTGGAACCAATCTAAAGGGATGAGCACAGCGGCGCCCAATTTACCTCAGATTTTGCAATACTTAGCTGATATGCTTCACAAGGGCCTGTCCTTTTCTTCTGTTAAAATCCATGCCTCAGCCATTTCAGCTCATTATAACACAGAGCCTCCCCTCTTCTCTCATCCTCTGCTCACGCAGTACTGCAGAGGGGCCAAAAACTTGAGACCACCCAGGAGAGCTCCAACCCCTGCCTGGGACCTTAATTTTGTATTGGAGAAACTCACTCTACCTCCTTTCGAGCAAGCTGCTACTGCAGATTTAAAATTTCTTTCTTGGAAAACAGCTTTCCTTTTAGCAGTCACTTCAGCTAGAAGGATATCTGAGTTACAGGCTCTTATGGCAGTGGAGCCCTTTCATCATCTTTCATGCGAACAGGGTGTCACTCAGGACCAATCCATCCTTTATGCCCAAGGTGGTATCCAGTGTGGCTCTTAATCAGTCCATTCATTTGCCAACCTTCTTTCCCAATCCACAGAACAAAGGGGAATGGATTCTGCATTTCTTGGATGTGCACAGACAACTTAGATTCTATTTGGACAGGACTAAACCTCTAAGAAAATCAGAACAACTGCTGGTAGCATTTGCTGCAGTGGCAGAGGGGAAGGCTATTTCGAAACAAACCATTTCTAAATGGATAAGCCATTGCATTAATTTCTGCTATAAGCACTATGGAAAACCTATCCCCCAGGGGATCAGATCTCACTCCACCAGGGCTGCATCTACTTCTGCAGCCTTTCACAGAGGTATTCCTACCAGGGACATCCTAGAAGCTGCTACTTGGAGTTATGTACATACTTTCACCAAGCATTATCATTTGCCAATTTTCTCTAAATCCAGAGCTGGCTTTGCCACTGCTGTCTTGCAGGGCCTTATTACTGGCCCTAATGCTATATAAACTCCTCCTCCCGACCATAGCTTTGGGAATCTACCCAAATGTAATGACTGCAACAGTGAAACACGAAGAACATAGTACAGTTGTGTACACTTACCATAAATGTAAATGTTCGAGTGTATTCACTGTTGCAGTCCTGGTTACCCTCCCTCCCACCCCCTAACTTTTTCTGGCTATACCTCTACTTTCCTTTACTATGCTTAAAAGCCTTTTTGGTGTATTTGCTTTTTGTTGGAGGTATACCTTTGTGTTTTTCTTTATTTGCTCCCCATTGGGGGGGGGGGGGACACACCTGACATCTGGGGCAAGAAAAACTGATGTAATGGTGTCGGCTGCATGTTTTATACCCCTGACGACCTGAAGTCATGGAAGAAGGGACAGCAACTGACGCAGGACCCAAGACTTGGTTAATCAGGCCAACTGAGGGCAACCTGCAAGCAGATTACCCAAATGTAATGACTGCAATGGTGAATACACTCGAACATCTGCATTTATGGTAAGTGTACACAACTGTACTTTTTAGAAGTTATGTACTTACCATAACTTGGCATCTGTGTTTTCTATTTTCATTCTTCCTCACTTTCCCTCTCAGCCATCCTCCCAACCTATTGGCTCCTAGAGGACCTGTTGGACTTATAGGAACCTTTATGCTCCTGGTTTGAGCCTCTTGATTTCTTTCTGTCTATGCTGTTTTCTTTATCTGGTAGGCAGTAAGGCAGTGAGGAAGCTACAGAGAGTGTAGGGCATTATGGTTAGAGGTAGACGGAGAAGTTTGAAACTAGTATCCAAGTCTGAAAAAAAATGTGGCTGAGTTGGATCCGAGGGTCTGATCCTTAACCCAACAGTGAGGAAGAATGAAAATGGACAGCACAGATGCCAAGTTATGTAAGTATATAACTTCTAATTCACTTTGCGGAAAAGGTTTTCACATTTAATTTTTATTTTATTTTCCTTGTTAGGAAAGTTATATTAAAGCTAGGATTTTGTGTTTTTAATGGGCTGTCATGAGACCTAACTGTACTTTTAAATGGGTGCTCACCTTTTTTCAGTCCGTTTAAAAGCTACTTAAAGTAATTTAAAGCCATTTTTTTCAGTGGGTAAACTGTTTGTCAGCCCCAAAATGTAAGTTTGTTTTAAACTGCTTTTTACTGTGCTTTTTTGTGAAGAAGGTGGCTTTTAATGACTACATTTTTACTGATATATGTTGCTTGCTTTCCCTGGGAAAGGGGGCACCATTTCTGGCTTAACCATTGAACAAATTACTGGTCCCATAGCCAGTCTTTCTTTTAGCCGCAAAAAGAAAAAGTTAAGAAAGCAACATTTGCCACCACAGCAGGCTAACAGTTTGCCTCACCTGCAGATGGGTGGCTCTGTGGTGGCCATTGCTTGTTCCTCAGACCATTCACTTTTTACCCTGGATCCCTCTGGTGTAGCACCTACAGTCACTATGGACTTGGGGGGAGGTAGGTTAGCCACATCCTTTGCAGTTTTTGAGGTGTCCTCAGTGGGCAAGGGAGAGCAACCAGGGAAGACTTCCCTCACATCCTGGCCAGGCACAGCTTACTAAGAAATGTAAATTTTGAGTTTCTCTGAACCTAGGAAACTAAATCGGAACTGTTAAGAATGATGTAATCTGAAATGACTCAACAGTATTGTGTTATCAATTTAAGACTTTCCCAGAGAGAAAAAGAAAGCATTTTTGGATTTTGTCTGAACCTGAACACATCAACTCACCAGCACTCTGCCTTTGCTCTTTAAGTAAGATATTTATTTAGAACCATGATTTCTCTTAGAGATCAATAGAAATAGCCAGATTAGTCTAGCTGGTCAGACTAGTCTACAATATTATTTTAAAGCATTTTCCTGTGATTTCTGAACTCTGTAATGCTATTTTGTTGAAGTAATAAGTATTGTCTTGTGTTTTTATTATTTATTATTAAATATTTTTAAACTTTTTAACTGTGACCATTTTGTGTAAAGGTAATTTAAGCTCTTAGAGTACATTGCATGTATTTGGTGATACTGTTCAAGGTATTCCAATAGCTTCAGCCCTGGGTCACACTATTTGCATAACAGTAATATTGCACAGTGAAATTGGTCACCCTTCGTGAAGGGCCTTATAATAGCTGATATTAGTGGTTGGTGGCAATGATTGCTACCTTATAGTCTGGGCAGAAAGGGGGCACAGCTGGAAAACCTGTGCCAGCCTTCCCCAGAAGTGTCTTTGTGTATATAAATCAAATCTTAGTGTGTGTGTCATCTACTTGGCCAGGGACATGAAGCACTGGTTGGACAGAGAGGGTGTTGGAGTTTTTGGCGTGACCACTAGGCTGAGATCTGTACCCTATAGCTGTGCCAGTGGGGAGTCTTAGTGGGGACCTGGAGAGAAAGGGAGAAACGAGTCCTAGACTGACTGATCTCTGTGTGCTCTTAAGGGAAAGTGTACTTTACTGTGTGTGTACCTGTTATCCCCCCAATGTGCACACCCCTCAGTGGTGAGGATTGAGGCTCCTTAATTACTGGGCCAGTGCACGGGCGTCACACCACCAAACAAGGAGTCTCGTGATGGACAGATATGGAAAGTGCACATTCTGTTCGGTGAGTTTTGCAGTTGGATCGTTGTATTATCTGATGCACTTCACTTAGGCTACAAAGAGATCTCCTAAAAGAGTTAGGAGATACTCTCCAAGGTTCAGTGGTTGCAGGGGCATCAGACAAGGTTTCCTCTCAGCTCTCCACCTTAAACTCTGTGGTTAACTCCTCCATGAGGCTGATTTCTTATGCAGCATATGGAGCGAGTAGAGCAGCGGGTTCAGGAATTTCCCTAAGGAGACATTCCTGGATGCGCTTATGTGACTTTCTGGAGTCCTTTAAATCTTCCTTTGTTAATGCCCCTTTTGATGGCTCGGCCTTGTATGGGCTAAAAGTCAAGGACTCACTAACCAGGTGTGAGCAAGAAGGAAAAACTCTGTCTACCGTAGGAGTCCATTATTCCCTACCCTTCTAGACCTTACCCAAAAGGTCAAAAGGGAGGAAAAATGTGATTCTGAAAATCCCAGAGAGCTTTTCAGGGCACATGTGGTGATTCTTCCACCATGGGCAGAGAGGGAAGCAGTAATGGAAGTAAAATCAGGGTGAGAGGGAATCATTCCATGGTGAGCTTTTTTAGCGCTCCTGAAAGGAGGCCCATCTGTCCATCTCTGGAGGTAGTCAGATGTCGCTTATCTTTGTACCCATAATCCTGGCTAGAAATAACAAAAGACAAGTGGGTACAAAGCATTGTATCCAGATGCTACTGTCTACTGTTTTCCTTCCCCATCCCAAACATAAAGAACATCCCAGATATTCCACCCAGTGAAAGGGAACAGGCAACTCAAGAAATTCAAAAGTTGCTAGACAAAAGTCATCCAAACAGTCCCCATGGACCAAATGGGATCTGGAACTTAAAGTTCTTTTTGGTTCCAAAGAAAACAGGGGACTGGAGACCTCTACTGGAGCTCAGCAGATTAAACAAATAGGTAAGAAAATCAAAGTTTTGGATGGTAACACTGCAGTCAATATTTACCTTTCTGGGAAAAGATGATTGGATGTGCTCTATAGACCTCCATGATACATACTACCACATAAAAATAGACAGACCATCCAGGAGTCATCTGCGCTTTTGGCTGGGAGCCAGTTACTACCAATTTCGAGCTCTGCCCCTTGGTATCACTACAGCCCCCAGAGTGCTCAGCAAGTGTATGGCAGTGGTCACGGCTCACTTGAGATGTCTTGGATTCAGAGTGTTTCCTTATCTGGACGACTGGCTCCTAACCATCACCACCAAGCATCTACTAATAAAAGCAAGAGACACCACATTACAGCTCTGGTCTCACCTAGGAATCACGATAAATTATGAAAAATCTGTCTTGTTGCCATCTCAGCATGTTGTTTTTATAGGAGCAGATCTAGATGCAACAAAAATGAGGGCAAAACTTCCCCCAGGAAGAGTTCAAGTCCTATGACATCAGGTCTTAAACCTTCTTTCCAGAAAAAAAGTACAACCAAGAACAGTCCTGAAAGTCTTGAGGACCATGGCAGCAGTAATAAACTTAGTTCCATTAGCATGCCTGCACATGGGGATTTTTCAGTGGCTACTGTTCACTCAGTGGTTCTTGCAGGAACTTCCCATGTCCCACCAAATTTTGATAATGGAATCATGCAGGAAAGACCTTCGATCTTGGCTTCACTCCACTAATGTGACATCAGGTTGACCCTTTGTTTTTCAACAGCCATTAGCCACAGTAACCATGGAGGCTTCCCAGATAGGGTGAGGAGGGATTATCTGGGAAGAACAGTCCAAAGCACTTGGCAGCATCACAAGGTTCATCCTAGTGATGGGAGTGGTGCTTTTAGCGTTGCAAGCATTTCGGGACTCTGTTGCAACAAAAGACTGTAGACTGGTAATAAATAAAAAAGCGTATCGCAACCCAAAACTTTTCGGAAATATTTATTAGTCAAAACAAATAAAACAAATATAACTTCACTTAGCGCTTTCACCCGTTTACATCACGGGTTTCATCAGATGTAAACGGGTGAAAGTGCTAAGTGAAGTTATATTTGTTTTATTTGTTTTGACTAATAAATAGTTCCGAAAAGTTTTGGGTTGCGATACGCTTTTTTATTTATTACCATTTCGGGACTCTCTTCCTCTGGGAACTGTTGCAGTACAGATGGACAACATGTCAGTTTGGTACATAAACAAGAAGGAACCAGGTCCTACCTCCTTTGGCGAGAGGCCCTGAGAGTATGGCAGTGGGCAACCTCCTCTCAACGCTGTCTGATAGCGCACATCCTGGGGGAATCCAACATGATAGCAGACAAACTCAGCAGAGCAATCCTGATGCCTCACAAGTGGTCCCTAAAACAAGAAGTGGTGGAGATGTTTTTCCGCATATGGGGCCAGCTTTGCTGTGCCCTTTTTACCATGTCCATGAATGCCAAATGCAGCAGCTTTTTTGCCCGAATCCCCTCTCTGGGGGAGTCACCAAGGGATGCACTTGTGCGCGACTGGACCCTTGGGTCTCTTCTGTGCCTTCCCTCCCTTTCTGTTGATACCCAAAGTTCTTCAGAAAGCCAGCTCATTGGAAAGGAATTTAATATTCGTCACTCCATACTGGCCTCATCAAATCTGGTTCCCCTTCCTTTGGCCTCATCTCCAGGAGGAGCCATGGATTCTGGACCCACTTCCGGACCTTCTGACTCATGTGTCAGGGATGCTCCATCCCTCTCTTCAAACCCTCAAGCTGACAGCTTGGCTGCTCCGATTCCGAACATAGCCAGGCTCCCTAACCTTTCCCAGTCAGTGAAGCATATCTTGACCTCGTCTTACAAGGCTTCAGCAAGGAAATTATGCATGAGCAAATGGAAAAGATTTTCTTCTTGGACAATAAATAACCGCATTGATCCTTTTTCTGCCCCTATAGCTTCCATTCTTGAATTTTTGACAAAGCTATTTAATGAAAGCGCTGCTGCAGCTGCTATTTGAGTTCAGTTAGCAGCGATATCTAATTTTCATATAAGTGAATCGGGGCCAACTCTTATGTCTCACAGACAATTCAAAACTTTTCTTAAGGGCACTATTTTATTAAAACCACCCATTAAAACCCATCCAGCACCATTGGACATAAACTTTGTTTTATCCCATTTGACCCCCCCCCCCCCATTTGAACCTGCATCATCCTGTGATCTAAAGTTTTTGACATGGAAGACAATTCTCTTGATAGCCATCACTTCTAGAAGAGTTTCAGAACTACAAGCATTATCTGTAAAACCCCCCTATGTGCTTTTCCACAAAGACAGAGTATCCCTTTGAACTAATCTGTCCTTTCTACCCAAAGTGTGCTCAGAATCTAATTTCAAGCAATCTATAGAACTAACAATTTTTTCCCCAACTATGACAGCAAGGCAGAATATATGTTACACCAACTAGATGTACATAGACAGTTATGTTTCTACTTACATAGGAAAAAGGATTTCAGAAAATATGACTTATTTCTTACATTTTCAGACTAAGAAAGGTGCTCCTATATCTAAAGTCACACTTTCAAAATGACTGTCAGATTGTATTACCTTTAATAAAACAAGTAATCTCTCTGGTATCGCCGAAGTCTCAAACAACCCACTAAACAAGTATAGTGGGTCCAAAAACAAAACGGTGTAAGAAACTTCTCTGTGGAAGATTTTCAATCCATATATATCTAGTTACTGTATATTAATCAGACCAGATAATGGTAGTAGAAGTAGCAAACTTAAACTCATCCTAAGTCAAAAAATAATTAAAAAATGTATAATTTGAAATATTGTACAGAATTACTAAATATTGGAAAGTAATCCATCCAGGGTAGGCAGTCTGTTTCCAATCTAAAATCCTTTAAGTACACAGACAAGCGATCCAAGTAAAACAAAAATAAGAGTAATAGTTTCTCACAAGCTTTCTAACTATATATATATATATATATATATATATATATATATATATATATACACACACACACACACACACACATTTTATCAGGCAAGGGAGTGGTTTATTGTGCTGTAAAACAGTGTTATTGGTATACATGTTAAATTCATATCCCTTCCCTCATCAGTGTGACATTCGAGCTGGTCCTGCCCTGTTTAGTAGCTGTCAAAATAATATAAACCTTGTATACTTTAAAATTAAATATGATGTGGCGCGGTGGTGGTGCTGCGGTAGTGTTGTCGCCTCACAGTAAGACGCTGTCCGGTTCGATTCTCAGCTAGAGCGTCTTATGCATGGAAACATGCGTGAATGGGCGTACCTTTATTGAAGGTTGTGCGCCAGGGCTGGTAACTCAGCACGTAAAACTCAACTACCAATCATTAGCGGACCAGAGTTCCGCTGTGGCGACCCCTAACCGGGAAAAGCCGAAAGACACAAACAAACCTCTTACTTACCAGATTAAGTCTGTAATTTTATCCAAGACCATACGCTACATGGCTGGAAATATATAAACCTTAGACCATTTGGCAATCAAAACATATATATAAATATATACACTTTGTATGTAAAAAATCCATTGTAAAAATCATATTCTATTTTCATAACCTGTTGTTAACAAAGATCGCTTTCATCCTATCTAGACTTCTTCAGGTCTGTGTACAAGAACCGTAAAAAATATCTACAAAAATATATTATTGGATAATAAGTTAGTATTGTTATTACATATCATTTTGAATAAAGTGGGGAAAAAAGAGCAAGAAAAAGAAAAAAGTATGATAATGGAATCAAAATATACGCTTAAATTAAAACTGATTTAACATGGTATTTAAAACCAACTGGAAGAATAAAATAAAATTAGTCATGTAAACAATGTGGCAATTTTCTAAGTTCCAGTGCACTTTTAATTGAACAGTAGTAGTGTAGTCCAGGCTTCCTAAAAGAGTTCAGCTTTAATTGTTACATGAGGTCATGTTTCTCCGGAATATTTGTGATGTCTCCTTCAAGATCATCCATGTCTATGCGATCCAGTATCTGGAACTTAAAACCCATGTCTCTTTTATGAAGAGAAAGGTGTTTGGCTAGTGCATTCTTTTTACATCCAGAGCGGATTTCTGACAGATGACGTGAAATCCTACGCTTAAGTTTATTTACAGTTTTGCCCACGTAAAATGCATCACATTCATTGCACTGTGCCCTGTAAATTACTTTTGTAGTGTTACTTTCACCCCCTTCACTGGTCTTCATGATTTTCTTTAAATAAAGGAATAAAAACCATCACCTTGCTGTATAAATTTACAAAATGTACACTTAGCGTCACGTCTTGTAGTTTTCTCTCATATGATCAGGGTTTAAATTCAGCAAAACTTCTAATGTTCCTGGCCTTCCTGTAAACAAAGGATGGGGCTTCACTTAAGATGTTAATCAGAAAAGGGTTTCCTGTGACAATGACCCAGTTTTCTTCAATAATATTTTTGATACTGTGATAATCCAAAGTGTATGTCAGGATGCAGCTATTTGTGCATTTGTTATTCTCTGTGAAATTTCTTAACATTCACCTACTGGGGAGGTTGAGTGAAGGTTCTTTAGTCCTTTTCAGTTCTATAATGGGTTCCAGGATGTTTAACGTCTGACTTTCATAGCCTCTTACTAGAAAATCATTCTCTAAGTTCAGGTTTCTCAGAAATGGTTCCATCTCTGTGGTAGTTCTAGCTAATCTATAGCCCTGGGACTTCACTACATTATACTCGGTATTTGTAGGATGTAGACTTTTAATGTGGAGTAATAAGTTAACCCTAACCACTTTTTTTTTCCTCCCTCGTATATTTTTCTGTTATGCCGCAGATGTGTATTATTTCTTCTCAGTCTGTTTTCCATGTCACCTATTTTTTTCAGTAACCCAATTGTTTTGTTTCATAAGAAATTCAGTGTGTGACTCAATTTACAGTATTCTGCTTTCATGGTCATTAAAAGATTATTCTTTGTTGCTTATCTGTATACTTTGTTGTTTTAGTAAGCCGCTGAGATGGTCCATTCATCTCCTACAGTCTTCTTTGAAGTTGTCTATTTTTAAATCTATTTCATCTGTTTTAGTTTGAATATCTTGCATACTTGAAGCCAAAAACTATATTTCTTTGTTCAGAGATCAATCTTGTATACTGTTCTTTGTATGACTCATTTCACAGTCTTTTATCGACAAGAAATTTGAATGAAATTTGACTGAATTTTTTTTTAATTCGAGGATATTAATGTTAAAAACCTTCCCTCAATGTACAGAGAATATCTTTTTGTTAGTATATCCTTCGATAAACACTTTTCTGAAGTTATTTAGTCAAAAATTTTAAATAAAGTTACAGACCACCTTTAGACTGCTGCTGTCACTCTACCATATTGGCCACGGCCCCTTCTGTTAATTTTTTAATTGGATAAGAGCATTAATTAAAAATTGTCCCTGATTTTGTTTTGTCCACCCATTATTGTAGGATTTGTCCTGAATTCTTAAGTGAAGAAGCTTAGAGATATACTGCTGTCAGTTTGACAGTGCTAAGTGCTTTACCAGGTTTCAACTTTGGTAAAACACTTCGTAATCTTGCACTTTTTTTCTTTGCAACTGGTAGTGTATGGAGCAGATAAAGGCCCATGCACTACAAAGAGTTAGGATTGTGTCACCTATCATAGTATATTACTACGAGTGCTGTCAACATGAATGACTAGATTCACCTCTTGAGCTTTGTTCTAGAGGTGAATTAATTAGGATTGATGTTGCAAACACATAATAAGCTGGTTATCTTACAGTTTGCCACACAAAAAAATGAAAGTGGTGAAAGCAATTTAAGGTTCCAGTAACATGGTATCCTTAAGTTTTTCAAATTTGTATGAATGACCATGTGTTGTAAATGCTTTTAACTTCTTGTTCTTGTATTCAGCTGCAACACTCTTCACTTTTTCATGGCTTAAGAAATTACTGAAAGCTATATTTTATTTTTCTGAAGAACTTTTGTGTTTTAAATCTGTTGACTTTTTTATTTTGTTTATTCTTAGATTACAGACTAACTTAATCTCTTCATCTTTGCACTTCACTTGGACAGGCACAGTGGTGCAGCGGTAGCATTGTCGCCTCATAGCAAGAAGATGTTCATCGTGTTACCCTGCTACAGTCATCACACTTGGGTTATCCTGTCGTCAGGCGGTCCCGCAGTCGGCCTGAATTCCAAAGTCTTGGTCCGGCGTTGGTTGCTGTCGCTTCTTCCCTGATGTCAGTGTGCCAGGGGTATATAAGAGGCATCCGATGCCATTTTCTCCAATCTTTCTTGCCGCGCGGTGCCCGAAGCAGAAGCAGTTCGCAAGTGCCGGTCGGCCGACACCTGAGATTTTCGAATCAAATTTCAGTCCGAAGTCTTCAAAGCTAAGTACCTCATTGGGGAACCTTTTATTGCCTCAGTCCGATGTCAGAAAAAGTTAACAATTGCATTTCTTGTGGGAAGCAAATACCTCATAAGGATTTTCATTCTTATTGTATACCTTGCCTAGGCTCAGACCACGACGTCACTGGTTGTGCTAGGTTCAATAAGTGAACTATAAAGCAACGCTTTGATTTCACATGACACTACTTCGGTAGGAAATTTAATTACACTATGCCGTCGGAGCAACTGACTACCGGCGTGCATAAAAAACACACAGATAAAGACAGGCAGCCTAGATCCAAGCCAGACTCCAAGGCCTCGGCTGGGCTGGTCGCCGGTTCCCCAGTTTTCAGTGAGACGCCTACGCAGCCCCTGGCGACCGCAGAATTGGAACCTTAGATCGCTTCGGATTCTCAAGCAGAAAGTTCTAGGCCGACGCAGCCATTTTCTTTAGGCCCTACCGACGACATTGCAGAAGGAGAAGCCGGTGCTGTGGAAACACCTTCGGTTTCAGAAGGTGTCTTCAGACTGACTACTCTCACCATAAAATCTTATGCTAAGCTTAAGACTCCTCTAAAACCAAAAAAGACTGCACATCAGTCTCCAGTTAAAGGCCCCATGCCTAAGAAACAGATGCTTAAAATGGCTGAAGATTTGATTTCTTTAATCAGGGGTTCCCAACCCCCCCCCCGACAAAAGGCCTAGACAAGAGGAGGATTATGCCTCCTCTGATCAAGTGTCTATTTCCTCAGGCTCCTCTGAGGAACAGGATTACTCCTTTCCCCCTTATGAAGATTCTGATGCTGAAGATTCCATTCCCTCAGCTTCTCCTCCTGAAGACTATTCCTTTGGGGAAACCTTACATACCATGAGGGAACATTTCCACTGGGAAGGTCAGGACTACTCCGACTCAAAGAAAAGGCTCCGAGAGTTTCTTTTACTCCCCCAGCACAGTCCACTTGCTATCCCTCCAGTTTTAGACATTGTGGATGATGTTTACTTAGAATCTAGTCTAAATCCAGATTCTCTGCCTCCTGCTCCAGCCAAACCAGATAGATATTACAGAGTGCCTGACTCACACAAATTCCTTTACAAAAAGCCCTGTTGCTGACCCAGAGACAATCTCCCAGGGTCCCAAAGGGGCTAAGGCTTCTATGGCTTAAAATCCTGTACCCTCTGAAAGGGACTCCAGAGCACTAGATAGGTTGGGGAAGAAGGTTTACACCTCAGCTACTCTAGCTATGAGAGCACTAAATTGCCAGTTTCACTTGCTTAAATACCAGCAATTCCTAATGTTTCAAATAAAACAAAAGATGAGCACGCACCCTCAACATTCTGAATTCAAGGAATGCAGGATCTGTTGCATGCAGCTGAACACGTGGGCAAACATACTTTACAATGTGGATTTGATTCCTTGGAAGCTTCCTGTAGAGCAGCTGTTACTGGGTCTGTTATACGTAGGCATGCTTGGTTAAAGGAACAAACTCTGCCTGATCATGTTAAAGCAAAGTTACTAGATGCACTCTTACAGCAGGATGTCTTATTTGGGGTTAAAGCAGAAGAGGTTTTAAAGAAAATGGAGGATAAGGCAAAATCTATGCAGACGGTCAAAGATTTCTTACAGGTACAACCCCCACGCTTCAGCAGAAATTGGCCAACAAAAAATTGGTCCTTTCCAGCTTCTGACAGACCACAGAGGGGTAAATACAGGCGCCCAAGGGGCAGAGGACAAGCACAAATCCCTTACAAACCTCGCCAATGGGGCACTGCAACACAGAAGGGAGGAGAAGACAGGTCCCAAACTACTAGAAGGCAAACACAATGACTTAAACCTCAAACTGCCGAGCAAAACTCTCTTGGCAGCTCCCTTGGGAGTAAAATTAGCATTTTTTATAGACAACTGGCACATCATCACAAAGGACAAATGGGTCCTAGACATTATCTCACAAGGATACAGATTCCATTTCCACACCTTGCCAAGGATAAAAGGAATGCCAAACCTGCCACAAAATCAATGGGCAGAGGCACAAAAACAAATTACAGCTCTCATGGACATGAGAGCCATTCAACTGGTACCTACACAGGAGCAAGGCCAAGGATTTTACTCAAGGCTCTTTCTAGTCCCCAGAAAGGACAATGCTTGGAGACCCATTCTGGACCTTTCAATTCTAAACACCTTCTTGCAAGTACCCAAATTCAAGATGCTAACACTACAGCAGCTTCTTCCCATGTTGGGCAAGAAAGCTTGGCTAGTAACGTTGGACCTCAAGGAGGCATACCTGCATGTCCCTATCAGACAAAATTGCAGAAGATACCTCCATTTCATTGCAGGTTCAACCCATTACCAATTCTCTGCACTGCCCTTTGGCTTATCTACTGTGCCCAGGGTCTTCACAAAATGCCTGGCACCAGTAATTGCATACTGCAGACAAAGAGGAATTGAAATATACCCATACCTGGACGACTGCCTCATCCAAGCAGAAAGCAAGGACATTCTCTTACAACATCTGGCTTTTGTAAAACACCTTCTAAGTTGCCTAGGGTACACAGTAAACGAAAAGAAATCAAAACTAGTGCCCTCACAAAATATGACATTCCTGGGTGCCAGCTTGAATACAACGGCCCAGATGGCTTATCTGATGCCAGACAAACAACTACAACTAACTCAATACTTCAAAACAATGGCAACAAAGACCCAACTACCTGCAAGAAAAATTCTGCAGGCCTTGGGCTTCATGGCATCTTGCATACTACTAATACCATTTGCAAAACTGCATATGAGGAAATTACAATGGTACCTAAAAAGCATATGGACTCAACGCAGCCACAGCTTGGAAACAATGATACCTCTCATTCCCTGCCTTCAATAGGAGTTTCTATGGTGGTCACAGGCATGTCACCTCAACAAGGGTCAGCCTTTCACCTTACCCCCAGCCAGGCAAACTATGACAACAGATGCATCGGACTATGCCTGGGGGCACACATGGCAGGACGGTGCGTTCAAGGCATATGGACTGCAGATCAAAGGAATCTGCACATCAATCAAAAAGAAATGCTAGCTGTACAGAATGCCCTGACAGCCTTCAAGGACCTCTTACATCCAGGACAGCTTATAATAAGGACAGACAACACCACAGTAATGTGGTACATAAACAAACAAGGGGGTACACACTCCTACCCTCTATGCAGTCAAGCAGTGACCTTGTGGAACACAGCACTGGCTTACCAAGTTCAATTACAAGCTCAATTCCTGCCAGGAAAAAAGAACACATTGGCAGATGACCTAAGCAGAAACATCATGGATCCCTACGAGTGGAAACTGGATCCACAAGTATTTGCAATGATAGCTCAAAAATGGGGGCACCCAGACATAGACCTGTTTGCCAACCCCCAAAACTATCAGCTATCAAAATTTTGCACAAGGACATTTCACCATCAAGCTTGGAAAGTGGACGCACTCTCATTCATTTGGAAAATGCTGACAGTATATGCCTTTCTTCCATTGCCCCTTCTCACAAAGGTGCTGCTGAAAGTCAGGATGGAGAGACCCCGAATGATACGCATTGCCCCAGACTGGCCACACCAGCACTGGTACCCACTATTAAGGAACATGGCCCACCATGGATTTTACCACAAATTCCTCATCTGCTCACACAGCAAGGCAGTCAGATTCTACACAGCCAGCTCAAAACCTTAAATTTGGCTGCATGGCAAATCACCTAAGCAACCAGCCAGCTCCTCTTTCACAAGCTGTTACGGATGTTATTTTGGAGGCCAGGAGGCCCAGCACCAGGAAAGCCTACTCAGACAAATGGAAAAGATTTTGCACCTGGAACCAAGCTAAAGGCCAAAATACCCTTCAGCCGGACATACCTCAGATTCTACAATATTTAACTGAGATGTTACACAAAGGACTTTCTTTTTCATCTATTAAAATCCACGCCTCCGCTATTTCAGCTCAATACAAGAACGATCCTCCCTTATTTTCACATCCACTTCTAAGGCAGTATCTCAGAGGGGCCAAAAACATTAGGCCTCCCAGGAGAGCGCCAACACCAACTTGGGACCTCAATTTTGTTCTGGAAAAACTTAAGCTACCACCTTTTGAGCCAGCTTTCTCAGCTGACTTTAAGTTTATATCATGGAAGACTGCCCTGCTGCTAGCAATTACTTCAGCCAGAAGAGTCTCAGAGCTACAGGCACTAATGGCAGTAGAGCCTTTCCTCATTTTTCATTGACAGAGTTTCTCTACGAACTAACCACTCCTTTATGCCAAAGGTGGTATCCAGTGTGCCTCTAAATCAAACCATCCATTTACCCACCTTCTTTCCAAATCCACAGAACAAAGGAGAAAGACTCCTGCATTCCTTGGACATTCACAGGCAACTACGTTACTACTTGGTTTTCAGAAAATCTGACCAGCTTTTTGTATCCTATGCTACAGCATCACAAGGAAAGGTTATCTCAAAACAGACCATTTCCAAATGGATAGGACATAGCATACATTTTTGCTACACCCATCATGGAAAACCAGTTCCTGCTAGCATAAGGCCCCACTCTACCAGGGCAGCAGCTACATCTACAGCCTTCCTCAGGGGGGTGCCAACCAAGGATATTCTGGAAGCTGCAACTTGGAGTTCAGTACACACCTTCACCAAACACGATCACTTACCACTTTACTCTAAGACTAGAGCTGGCTTCGCCACTGTAGTTTTGCAGGGCCATCTAGCCTCCTCTAACCCTGTTTGACTCCACCTCCCATCCTTAGCTTTGGGATTCTACCCAAGTGTGATGACTGCAGCAGGGTAACACGATGAACATAGTACAGTTTTGTACCTACCATAAATGTAGATGTTCGAGTGTATACCCTGCTGCAGTCCAGGTTACCCTCCCTCCATCCCTTCTGACCTAACTAAAACCTTTCAATACCTTAAAATCTGATACAACCTTTGTGGTGTATTTGCTTATAGCTGGAGGGATGTTTTGTTTGTGCTAAATTTTTTATTATTGGTACTATCTACTGACCACCTTTTGGGGGGGCACCTGACATCTGGGCTAAGAAAAACTGAAGAAAATGGCGTTGGATGCCTCTTATATACCCCTGGCACACTGACGTCAGGGAAGAAGCGACAGCAACCGACGCCGGACCAAGACTTTGGAATTCAGGCCAACTGCAGGACTGCCTGACTACAGGATAACCCAAGTGTGATGACTGCAGCAGGGTATACACTCGAACATCTACATTTATGGTAGGTACAAAACTGTACTTTCTCTGCTTCGATTCTCAGGTGGAAGTGCCTGCTGTGCAGTGTCTGCATGTCCTCCCTGCGTTCATGTGGGTTTCCTCCCATGTTTCAAAGACATGCATCTGGAGCTTTTCTCTCCGGGCCTCTGCTGAAAATTGGCTTTGTTCCAAGTCGGAATTTCCCAGTAAACAAATGTTAGATAAATAAATTAATAAATAAACTTCAGTTAAGTTTACATCCTTAAGTGTGCAACCTTTACTATCCTTTAGCTTACCTTACTCCCCGAACTTTCACTGTGCATCTTATGTGGAACTGCAGATATTTAAAGATTTCTATAGTCTGTGTATTTGTAAACTGTTCCCCCTTGCAAGTAGTTTGTTTTTGCTAATCTTTGTAGTACTTTATGCTGTATTTTTTTTTTTTTTTTGTTCTCTTCTGTCAAGCTTCTATTAACTGTACGGTTTTCAGCACATACCTTATGGCTCTGTCCTGTACTTCATATGTAGAATCCAGGCTTACCACAAACATCAATTTGTTCTGTAACTGGAATGTAATTGGACCTGATATCTGACTTTAATGCCTATCTTTTAACTTAGTTTTTATGTTGTGCACTAAGGGCCTTTATTTATTGAAATTTGTTAACCAGGTAGGTGGACTGGTGGTCTGACCCTTTTCAACCATGCCCTGGGCTCAAGAAAATCAAGTAAAAAAACAAGCAGCCATGATACAGTATATGTGATAATGTTGTGAGGCTAATACAAAATGCAGTTACTAGAGAGGTTGCATAATTATCTTTAGTTTACGTTTTGTTGTTATAATACATGTATTTGTTTCATTAATATATACATTGTTTTTTTTTTTTTGTTTTGTTTTTTTTTGCCCAGGACTCCACTGAAATCAAGCTATCCAACTATAAAGTTAGATCTGGTGTCATTTTCATTCATTCCTCAACTGTTGAGATTGGATCTGAACCTCGGATCTGACTTGCCCACTTTTTACAGCTCGTGGAACATTGAAAGTTCTCGAGCTTTTCTCTTACCCATGACACACTAGTCTGCTACCATACCTCAGATCTAGTTTGCCACTTTCGCATTCGGATGTTGATCACTGTTAGTTCTCAAGTTTAGTTAGTGTTTTGTGAGTAATATAAAAAATTGCCCTTTATAACTTTCTATATTCATATTTTTTATTCATTATAACTTTATCCTTTTAACTTTAACCTCTCTTGCCTTTGTTGCATTTTTAGTGCATCTTTCTTTAATTACCATGGTTGGTAATTTTTTCCCTTTCTTCTATGTTTTGGGTATTTTTTTTTCTTACTATTGTCGGTATTCCTTCCAGAATTTAAATTAAAAAAAAATATTTTTTCCTTTTTTTCTTTGGCTAATATTTCTATAAAGAATGTCAGAAAAACCTTTGGGTTTTAAAAAATGTAAGGCCTTTGGCCATAAGATACCTCTGTCAGATGCACACAACTCATTTGTATATTGCTTAGGCCTGGCCCATTTAAATACCACGTGTTACATATGTAAGGGCTTTAATCCAAGGGCCCTTATTGACTGGAAGAACACCATTGGTATTAAGAGGATGAATACCATTGGTATTAAGAGGGGAAAACATACTGGACCTGATCATCACCAAGATGGGGACTCTATGCTCCAGACCAGAAGTGTATCCCTCACTGGTAAGATCAGACCATAAACTAATCTCACTGGATATTCACATCCCGACTTCACCCCTGCCCTGAAAACCACAGTGAAAAACTTCTCTAAAGCAAATTTCACACTCCTCAAAACCGAGGTGGAATCCTTCAAAGCCCCCGGGCCTGTGGAAAATATGGCCCAGACCGCAGAATCCTTTATAAACGCATTCTATGAACACCTTCAGGAATGCATGGATCATGCAATCACAAATAAAACCAAGACCCAATCCTCCAAAGGCAGACATCCTGTCTGGTGGACCCCAGCCATAAACAAGCTATACAATAGAAGGAGGAAGCTACTACATGATAGAGCAAAATCCCAAAAAGGGACGGCATCTCTAATCAGTATTAGCCGATAATCACAAGGCTTTCTTTAGTTATGTTAGGAACCTGGGTGGGAATTCCCAGATATGCTCAAAATTAGTCCAAAATGACAAAAAATATACCGAACCCACAGACATTGCCAACATCCTAGCTGACAGGTTCAGCGCAAACCCCCCCCCCCCCTCCACCAAAAGGGCAAATATTTATCCCAGCAGAGTGCTGCTCCCCTGACATCTCAGATGTTCAGGTAAGAGCTGCCCTCTCCAAAGCAAAAAACACAGCATCAATGGGACCAGACGGTGTCCCGGGCTGCGTCCTACATGAACTCCAAGAAGAGCTAAACCCAAACATAAAACTACTGTTCAATATCAGCCTTACTACAGGATATGTACCCAAAGAGTGGCGTACAGCAACAGTGGTCCCTCTCCACAAAGGTGGTGCATCAACGGATCCTGGAAACTATCGCCCCGTAAGCCTGACTAGCTTGGTCTGCAAAGCTATGGAAAGGATCATCATGGACTTCATAAATAAAGATATTGGGAACCTACAGACACTGGATCCTACCCAGTTCGGCTTTGTTAAGGGCAGATCCTGCCTTCTAAACCTGGTTGATTTCTTTGAAACAGTCACCAAGGCCATTGACGAGGGGAAGGTGGTCCACACAGCCTACCTGGACCTCGCAAAAGCCTTCGATACAATGCCCCACTCTGGCATTATAGATAAGCTCACCAGCTTAAATATAAACCCCTATGTCACTAGATGGGTTGCAAACTGGTTCAAGGACAGAACCCACATGGTTAGAATTGCTGGAGCCATGACAGACTCCAAACCAGTTACAAGTGGCGTCCCACAAGGCTCAGTCCTGGGACCTCTCTTGTTTGGTATATATTTCTCAGAGGTACAGGCCAACACGGAAGGACTGTGGCTGACTAAGTTCGCAGATGACTGCAAACTGGGTGCCATAATAGACTCTCCAGCCGACACAAGCATCCTCCAAAAGGGCCTCATAGAAACAGATAACTGGTGCCAGAGCCATGGCCTCAAGCTAAACGCCAAAAAGTGTATAGTCATCCCCTTTGGCAAAAACAAAGCGCCAACAAATTACCACATAGGTGGTAATCCATTAAGTATAGAAGAAGTAATTAGGGACCTGGGGACCCAAGTTGATAGCAATCTCTCATTTGACAACCATGTGGCCAAAGTGGTTAGAAAAACATTTTTTATAGCCCACCTAATCATGAAGGGATTCACATCTAGATCAGGGGAGGTCATCGTGCCTCTTTACTCATCCCTCATCAGGCCCATAATTGAGTACAATGCCCCTTTCGGGATGTACCTTACCAGACACCTGCAGCAACTGGAAAGACCCCAAAAGTACCTCACCAAGAGGATCATAGGGCTCAAACAGATGCCATATACTGCCCGGTTAAAGAAACTCCAGCTCTACTCAGTGGCATACCACCTGCTCAGAGGCGATCTGTGCCTGACGTATAAAGCCATATCCAACCCGGAATTAATGGACATGCTGCACCTCAGAAAATCCAAATCCCATCGAGCTACGCGCTCGAGAGACTTGAACCTCAGCACTGAAATAAATAGGACATGCTGGAGGGACAGATTCATAACCCAGAGGCTCCCTTCACTCTGGAGTAAAATCCCAGTCCAGGTTAGGCAGAGTCCCTCATTGACTCTCTTCAAGAGGAATCTTGATGAGTGGATGGGAGATTACCCCGGGTATCACTTCTGTGTCACTGTGACAGAGGCACAGTATACTAACCTCGAAAAAGGGCATAGCAAAATTAATTTAAAATGGGTGGCGAAAGCCAAACACACTCTGGCTAGGCTTTTAAATGCCCTAGGGAAGATAGCCTAGTATGAACCTATGAATGCCATCTTCATCCTGTGATATGGCATCTGGGGCTCAAACCCCCAAGAAAAGTGACAAGAAAGAGGCTAAAAAGTGTCCAAAACTTCTGATCCAACATCTTTGGATCTGAAATCGAAGACGTCTGATCCGACCTCATCAGATCCTAAGAAGCACAAAGATAGTTCTCCTCGGATACGGTCTCCTGATGATGTGGATCTAATTACTTCCCATCTCCTTTCCTGGAGAGACACCATCACTCCAGGACCTCATCCATTGCTTCCTCTTCTCAGTCCTCCAGAAGTTTGACTGAAGCAGATGTGGATAGGATGATGAGAAAATGTCTCTCAATGCATATTCAAATGGGGGTTCTCCTGGCTCTTACCCCACTGGGTCTGGAGAACTTCATAAATACTACCCCCGCCTATTTTCTCCCCTTCTCTGATCTGACTTTTGGTTTCAGAGCAGTTGGAAACGATTATTCTGGATCTGTCCATATCATATCTGAAGTTCATTGCATCTTCTGCTGTGGTACCATCTCTGAGTGGACCAGCTCCAAGCACGTTGGAGATGGATGACTCTTGAAGCTTGTAGCATCAGCACCAGATCCAAGTTGTTGGAGTGGACTCAGATTGTTGGAGGGGGTGTCTGCCCCTCAGAGTCTGGACTATTGACAGCTCGGCTGCAACCCCTGCCTCGAGTGGTTTGCCTTCGGGTCGGAAGGATTTTATGGTTCAGAAGCATGTCTTCTTGGAGCCTTTGGTTTCTTTCTCCCTGAGGCACTCTGCTTTCAAGGTAATGGAGAGAGTTTTTCTCTGCCTCAAGAGAGAGGCTGCATCCACCTTCCTCAACTCCTACTTTCCAGACCCATTTGTATTTGCGTCTTGAGCCTCAACTTTCTACTCCACAAGGACAGCCAGCTTAAAGACTTCAGGATGCTACTCGGGGTATATTGGTTTCTTCCAATACTCCCCGTAGCAACCCACTGAAGAAGTCCATAGGAAGAGTCTGTGCAAACGGAGACACTTATTTCCTCAAGAGTCTGTCATGGAGGATACTCATTTTGATGAGGGAGAGGGGTCCCCAAGATCACCACCTGATGACATCTTATTTGGAGAAATATTAGAGATCATTAAACAAAGGGGTGGTTGGTCAGTTGACAACTCTTCCCAAGAGGAGTCAGTATTCCTGGAAGTCTTTGGGACTGGCCTGTCTACGTCCTGGGTGACTCCACCCTCCAATGAGCTCATTGATTTGATCTCTCGATGGGTGTGGAAGGAACCTGAATCTGTTGAGCCTATCCCCAAAAGACCAGATAGGATTCTGACAACACCCAAGGACAGGGAATTTTGGAGCAACGGAGTATCAGTTGATGACGTAGTTGTAGCAGCGGCCACAAAAAAGGAACTTGCAGATCAAAATTCCTCTGTTCATCCACCTAATAGGGAGTCTATGGCACTGGACAGGTTCAAGAAGCATGTATATGCTTCAGGAACCTTTGTCCTTTGTTCGCTGAACTGTTTGGCACACTTCACCAGACTTCAGAGGGATTTGATTAAAGAACTCACTAAATCCCTTTCTGGGACCATTAATTCTGAGGCAGAGCACTCCATTGCCTCTCAGTTGGCTACCCTGCAGTCCATTTCAAATTTGGCCATGAGGCTTATCTTGCATGCAGCTGAGGATACTTCAAGGGCAGCGGGTTCAGGCATTTCCTTTAGAAGGCATGCTTGGATGCACCTGTGTGATTTTGCGGAGCCCCTCAAGTCTTCTTTCATCAGTGCTCCCTTTGATGGAAGTTTTCTGTTTGACCCTAAAGTTAAAGACATACTATCCAGGTATGAGCAGCATGGTAAGACCCTGTCTGCAGTGGGCACAAGTTTTTCAACTCCTCAAACAATCTTTTCTAGGAATCAATGAGGTGGTCAGAAATTGTGGTTCAGTAAGTCCCAGAGTCCATTCCCTGATCCGCGTGGCAATAGTTTCCCCAGAGTAAAGGGGGGAACTGTAACAGAAGTTGTTGCCTGCATGGCAGAGGAGGCCCACAGAAGGAAGGATCCAGAGATATTTCTCTGACAGATCCTACCAGCACTTATTAATGGGGGCCTGATTGCTCACCTGTGGATGCAGTTGGCGGTCGTTTGTGCCTGCACCAGAGAGTCTAGTTAGAGATCACAAAAGATTCATGGCTGCAGAGGATTATTTCCAGAGGTTGTATAATACCCTCCCCCCTTAACAGTGAACAATACTCCCAATGTTCCACCCAGTCAGAGGGAAACAGCAGCACTAGAAATTAAAAAGCTGCTAGAAAAGGAAGTCAACCAAGAGGTCCCACTAGACCAGGAGGAGTCTGGAACGTACTCAAGATTCTTTTCAATGCCAAAGAAAACAGGGGACTGGAGACCAATTTTGGATCTCTGCAATCTGAATAATTCAGTTCAGTACACGAAGTTCTTTATGGTTATGGTTCAGTCCATTCTGCCTTTTCTGCACAAGGATAAATGGATATGCTCAATAGATTTTTCAGGATGCATGCCATCATATGAAAAAGAACAGACGATCCAGAAGATACATATGCTTCCAGAGCCAGTCATTACCAATTCAGAGTAATGTCCTTTGGTCTCACCACAGTCCCCAGGGTATTCACCAAGTCCATGACAGTAGTAGCAGCTCATTTAAGACTGCAAGGATTCCAGGTGTTTCCTTACTTTGATGACTGGCTCATAACTACTCTGACCAGGCGTCATCTGATCAAAGGGTGAGATTTTGTACACCAGTTATACTCCCAGCTGGGGATTACTGTCAGTCACAGCAAATCTCAACAAGAACCAGCTCAAATGTTAGGGTTTATCAGAGCTTTGTTTTACACAGTATCCCCTGGACAGCTTCCCTGCCCTCACCAAGGGTACATTACCATACAATTCCAGATCAGAAAGATCATTCAAAATTCCTCTCGCTCAGCTCGATTAATTCTTCAAGCTTTGGGGTTGATGTCTGCTGCAGTAGTTTTGGTCCCATTAGCAAGATACCACATGAGAATTCTTCAGTGGACCTTAGCAACTCAGTGGTCCTGTCTACATCAATCTTATCCACCCAAATCAAGATAACTCAGGCGTGCAAAAACTACCTCTTTTGGTGGCTTCACCTCGATCAGATGGTGCAAAGTCACCTTTTCACTTTTCCTCAGCCCAAGGCCATAGTTATCATGGATGCTTCCCAGATCGGGTGGGGGGGGCACTTCTTGGGAAAGATAGACCAAGGCATATGGTCCCCCAGAGAGGCCAATACATATAGTGTCCTAGAAATGTGAGCTGTCCTCCTAACATTGCAGGCCTTCCAAGACACATTCCCCACCAAGACCATTGCGATCTAGATGGACAACATGTCAATGGTCTGGTATATAAACAAATAAGGAGGAGCGAAGTATCATTCCCTGTGTTGAGAAGCCTTGAGACTCTGACAATCGGCGATCTTAACCAGCCAGTTTCTGATAGCAGTGTACATTCTGGGGAAATCTAACATGATTGCAAACAAGTTAAGCAGGTCCATTCTAATGCCTCACTAGTGGTCACTCAGTATGAAAGTGGACAAAAAGATATTCTGTCAATGGGGCCAACCATAACCGTGACCTCTTTACATCTCCCCTTAACAAGTCCAGCAGGATCTTTGCCCTAGACCCACTGGGGGAATGACCACGAGACACTGTTCTGCACTATTGCCCCCCCTCGGTCTCCTCTGTGCTTTTACCCCTGTTCCTCTAATCCCCACATTCCTTCAGAAAACATCTCAGTTGAAGAGCACATAATTTTCATTGCTCTTTCTTGGACTCGTCAGATTTGGTTCCCCTTTCTTTGGCCTCATCTGCTTCACCCTTCATGGATTCTGGATCCAATTCCAGACCTCCTGTTTCATCCAACAAACATGGTACACCCAGACATCTTAGGTCTAAAATTAACCATATGGTTTCTCCACTTCCTGTAATAGCAAGACACTCCAGACTCTCTTCCCATGTTCGCCACATTCTTTTATCCTCCCACAAAGCTGCTTCTAGAAACATTTACAGAAGGAAATGGAAAAGCTTTATTTGCATGTAGCAGAGAGGCATTGACCCTTTTGCAACAGCAGTACCCACGGTTGTAGAGTTTTTAGCAAAACATTTTAATGAAGGTGCTAGTTCTTAGCTGTTAAAGTGCAACTAGCTGCCATTTCTAATTTTCACATTGGGCTAAATTCATCGTTAACCTCTTTCAAACTTTGCAATCCATTTGTAAGGGGAACCTTTTTTTAGACCCCCCTTTAAAGATCCAGTTCCCCCGTGGGATTTGAATTTAGTTTTGCAATCTTTGACTTGGGTCTCTCATTGAATCATCAGCCAAATGTGAATTAAAAATTTTAACTTGGAAGACCATCTTTTTAATGGCCTTACATATGGCAAAAGAGTATCCGAACTTCAAGCCCTATCTTCTAAACCCCCCCATTTGATTTTTCATAAGAATAGAACATTTTGAAGTATGAATCCATAACAGTGTAAGAAACTTCTCTGTGTGGAAGATTCAGTTCATATATCTCTAGTTAATCGTTGTATATTAATCAGATCAGACAATAGTAGTAGAAGTAGCGAACTTAAACTCATCTTAAGTAAAAAAAAAAAAAAAAAATAATAAAAAATAAATAATTTGAAATACTGTACAGAATTACTAAGTATTCGAAAGTAATCCAAGCAAGGCAGGCAGTCTGTTTCCAATCGAAAATACTTAGGTACACAGACATTTTCGACTGGAGTCTGTTTACTTAAAGGTTTTTTTGACTGAAAACAGACTGCCTGCCTTGCTTGGATTACTTTCAAATACTTAGTAATTCTGTACAATATTTCAAATTATGTATATTTTATTATTTTTTTTACTTAAGACGAGTTTAAGTTCGCTACTTCTACTAATATTGTCTGATCTGATTAATGCACAGTGATTAACTAGAGATATATGGACTGAAAATCTTACACACAGAAAAGTTTAGGTTAGCACTTTTGATTTGTCACCAGAACCAGAACCATAAGAGACTTCATCAGACATCACTTAATGACAAGACATTTAATTACTGTGTGTGTGTAGGGGAGGGCAAACACATGATAGAAATGATCCATTGAAAATTAGTCCAAAAAATATAAAAATTTAAAATTGATATTTTAATAAAAGATGTTTTGTAGTCCTATCTCGCCTTCATTATTACATATGCGTTCAAAGCTGATCCTCTGCTCCAACTCAGCCTATTTACAAGCTGGAAGTCTTCTAGTTGGCTCGTGGCTAGGTAGGTATTCCATGGTGCAACAGTACAATCCCCAGATCTCATTTGCCGCGTCGACGAGTTCGGTTGCGCTTCTCATTGGCTCTTGCTAAGTTTTTCACTTTTTTCAAAATTTTTGGATTATTCTACTAATAGTGTTATATAACATTGTATAGTTAATTGTAGGCACTCATAGTTAGTGTAGTTTGCAAGTTAGAATAGTTAGCGTTATTAGTGCGCCATTTGTGTGCATTTCCTTTAGTACATTTGGTCTTTTGCCTTTATAGTACTTGGTATCCTGTGTGCCAGTTTTTCTTGTTTAAAAATTAGACTTTAGTAATTGTAGGCACCTTTTGTGCTCTGTTAGGCTGTGTGTGTTGTTAATAGTCTTAAGTCTTGGTTTTTTGTGGATTTCTGCTTGCTAAATGTATTAGTGTTGCTAACAGAACTAGGTTCTGTTCGCCTTGTTTAAAATTTACACTTTATTCCTGTTTTGAGTGTGTGATGAGTCTTTCTTATTGTTCTGTTCCCCCCCAGGTCTGTTTTAGTTAGAAGACCTAGTTTCCATTCCTTTTTCCTGCCCAGGCTAGGCCCGTTTAAATTAGAGGACCTAGTCCTCGTGGTGTCTTTTTACCTTTCCTGTAGGGCTAGGCCCGTTTAAGTTAGAGGACCTTGTCCTCCCTTTTCTCTTTCTGTGTGTTTGTGTGTGAACCCATTTTCTGTGAGAATGTCTAAAGAAAGCAAGCATCACAAGCCATCTGGCTTTAAAATATCCATTAAATGCTCACAGAAGATGTCTATAACAGATGGCCACAGTAACTGCGTTTACTGTCTTGGGGCCATCCACTTACAGGAAACTTGATTATTTTGCCACTCTTTCAGTGCTAGGGTGTTGCAAGAAAGAAAAAATAAGCTGATCCTAAAAGGTCTCCTAAAACCTTCCTTTGAGGAAGATCTGGCTAGCTCTTCCTCCTCTGCTAGATCTCAGGGATCTAAAAAGGAAAAGTCTAAGTCCTCTAAGAGGTCCTCCCCGGCACCGGCTGGTGTCTTGGAGCCACCTCATAAAATTACTAAGTTCGATAAGTCCACTGTCTCATCGGCTCCACAGAGCTTGGAGCTGATTGAAAATTCTACTATGATTACAGGGTCAGCGCCATGTAGCTCGCCTCAGAGTATTTTACGGAGCAGGTCTATGGAACATCTACCGGTCTCCCCTACATTGAAGTCATCAATACTGCGGAGATCCCATTCTCCTACTCTGTCCTCCAGGTCTTTCAGGAGTTTATCGGAAGAAGATGTGGATAGGGTAGTGCTGAGACTTTTGAAGTCGTCTGCCTTACCGAAATAGTTGTTGGCTCCGACCCAATCGGTTCCAGGGCCAATTGAGTCCGTTAAGCCCCCTTCGGTCATTCCTCCTCCGAGCCATGCTGGCCTTTCAGAACCGGAGTGTTTGGTACTGCTGCTGGAACCCTCGGCTCCAGCTCCCCCTGTGGCTGTTTCAGAGCTGAGTTCTGCTCCAACACTCTCGGTGCCTTCTGTGATGTCTAGGAGCCGAAGCTTCCTGGTGGGCCCCGACAGGGACACCTGGAACCGGACCTCTTCGGTTCTGAGCTTCCCTCTTGGCACGTTGGCGAGGGTGAATTTGGATCCTGTGTCTATCTCAGAGCCGTTGGCTGTGGAACCGATGGCATCCTCTGTCTCCTCAGAGCCGAGGAGGACTTCGAAGCCGGAGAGGTCGGCATTCGAGATGACGAGGAGTGTGCTGTCTCGATCTTCAGCACCTACTAGGGGTACTGACACTCTTCCCCCTAGGGCACCTACTTCTGTCTCAACTCCTACTCTCTCCTTGGACAGCAGGGACTCGCAGCTTCAGGAGCCACCTGCCGGTGGCCCCCACTCTTTCGAGACCTCCCCGGAATATCCTTCCGATGAGCCCCCATGGAAGAGAACATGTAAGAGTCATCCACTGATGATGTCTCCTTTGTAGACATCCTGGAAATCCTTACACAAAGGTGCAGCTTGCCCACTGTCACCCCTTCTGATGAGGAGTCATTGTACCTGAATGCTTTCGGGTCTCAACCTTCAGCCTCTTGGGTGTCTCCACCCTTCGACGAACTAATGGAGCTAGTTGGTCGAAAGGTGTGGGATACTCCTGATGCCGTGGAGCCAGTCCCCAGGAGACCAAATAAGTTTCTTTCTGCACCCCCAGAAAAGGAATTTTTGTCTAAAGGTGTTCCCATAGATGCCATGGTAGTGGTGGCGGCCACTAAGAAGGAGCTAGCAGAAACAACTTCTGTTCATCTGCGAATGAGTCTCTAACGATGGACAGATACGGGAAGCATATCTTCTCTTCAGCAGCATTTACCCTTAGATCGCTGAACTACCTTACACACTTCATGAGGCTTCAGAGAGATCTCCTTAAGGAGTTAGGAGATTCTCTACAAGGTACATGTACTGAGGGAGTCCCTGACAAGGTGTCTGCCCAGTTGTCCACATTGAACTCTATCGTCAACTCATCCATGAGGCTTATCTCGTATGCAGCCGATGGAGCGAGTAGAGCAGTGGGTTCAAGAATTTCCCTAAGGCGTCATTCCTGGATATGTTTGTGTAATTTTGCGGAACCGTTCATGTCTACTTTTACCAATGCCCCTTTCGGTTCCTCATTGTTTGGACCCAAGGTAAAGGACACTCTCACCTGGTGCGAGCAAGAAGGAAAAACACACTCTGCCATGGGAGTACATTTTACTGTACCCTCTTGACCGTACCCTAAGGGTCAGAGGGGTAGTAAAATGTGGTTCAAGAAGTCCCAGAGGTTTTTCCAGGATGCACAAGGTGACTCCTCCTTCAGCGGCAGAAGGGGAGGAGGAGGAAATGGTAGACATTGCCCTAGAGGCAGGGGCAGACCGCAAAACCAGAGAGGTCGTGATTCCTTTTGGGGCCGACCTCATCATCACTCCTGATGTGGGGCCCAACTGTGCTTCTCTGGGGCTGGTCAGGGGTCGCATTTCTTTGTATCCAGAAGCCTGGCTAAGTATCACTCAAGACAAGTGGGTACAGAGAATTATTACCAGAGGTTATGTTATACCTTTTTCTCTTCCACCTTTTGTTCCCAAGAGGATCCCGGATGTTCCACCCAGTCACAGGGATCAGGTAACTGTGGAGGTCAATAAGTTGCTGTCAAAAAGAGTCATCCAAATTGTCCCAGCAGACCAAATAGGATCCGGAACTTACTCCATATTCTTTTTAGTGCCAAAACGTACAGGAGACTGGAGGCCCATCTTGGACCTCAGCAGTTTGAACGAATCAGTAAAGAAGGATAAGTTCTGGATGGTGACACTGCAGTCTATACTCCCATTATTAGGGAAAGACAATTGGATGTGCTCAATAGATCTCCAAGACTCCTACTACCACATAATAATGGACAGGGCATTGAGGAGTCATCTACGCTTCCGGCTGGGAGACAGTCATTAACAGTTTTGTGCTCTGCCCTTTGGTCTCACCACAACCCCCAGGGTGTTCACCATGTGTATAGCGGTAGTGACAGCTCACCTGAGATGCCGAGGATTCCATGTGTTTCCGTATCTGGACGACTGGCTCTTGACCGCCCCCACCAGGCATCTACTTCTTCAGACCAGGGACACTACCATTCAGCTTTCATTACAAATTGGATTTAACCTCCAGGGGTAGAGCATCCTTTGGTTCCACGGTACTCAGGAGTATTTTTCCTTGAGCCACCCAAGAATAAGGCACTAGGGACGCTGTCCCATATGTAAGAATGAAGGTGAGATAGGACTACAGAACATAAAGAAGTTATGTACTCACCATAACGTTTCATGTTTGTAGTCCATGTTGCCCTTCATTCTTACGAACCCACCCTCCTACCTCCATCCTGGAAGTACTTGGAGACAAAAAAATTTTATCATTATTTTATGGAGACCTTTTAGTACTGGCTTCTTTCTATATGTTTGTTATTATTTTTCCTAGTTAGCAGCAAACAAGATCTGGGGATTGTACTGGTGCGCCATGGGATACCTACCTAGCCACGAACCAACTAGAAGACTTCCAGCTTGTAAATAGGCTGAGTCGGAGCCGAGGATCAGCTCCAAACCCATATGTAAGAATGAAGGGTGAGATGGACTCCAAACATGGAACATTACATAAGTACATAAGTTCTTTTTTTTCAACATGCATTAAAAATTCATTGGTTCTTGAATCTCAAGAAGATTATTTATATTTAAATATAGTTGCAGCCAATATTCTTTGTACAATTCAGAGTTTTGTCTGCCTTCATCTTTGTCATTCTGTTTATAATATAGCACATAAAATAAACAATGTTAAGTTGTCAATCTCGCCTTCATTCTTGCTTGATGGGTTCGGAGCCGATCCTCGGCTCCGACTCGGCACTTGCTTTAGCTCGAGAACTCCTTTTACCAGCTCGAGGCAGCCCCATATCCCATGATGCAAGGCAGGAAGTACCCAGATCTCGTTTGCCGCTTGGGAGGTCTTCTCTTTACCAGCTCCTGGTAAGTAGTTCACATTTGTGATATTTCAAGCCCCTTTTAGTTTTAAACTAATTTTTTGATAGTTTAATTTTAATTCTAACCTTTTTCTGACAGAATTCCCTGTCTCTTTTAATTTTTTAGTTAGTCAATTTTCCCTATCCCATCCCCCCCCCCTGTTAGGGTGTGTGTGTTGGTGTTTTTTATAAAATACCTCTTGGTATTTGTTTAATTTAATTTTGACTGGTGTGTCTGTGTGTGTTGTGTTAGGCACCATGTCTAAGGAGAGGGTTTCAGGTTTTAAGAAGTGTGACTCGTGCTGTCAGAAGATGTCTCTGACAGACGGTCACACTTCTTGCCTGTACTGTTTGGGCCCTCTTCACCTGCAGGACTCCTGTGCTATTTGCCACTCCTTCAGCCAGAGAGTCCTGCAGGAGAGACGCAATAAGTTGATTCTCAGGGTCTTCTTGCCGGAGGGCTCTCCGCCAAGTCGGCTCCACAGAAGTCAACTAAAACTGCCAAGGCCCAGGCTTCTGTTTCTAAGCCTGCGGCCTCGGCTCGACTCGTATTGAGTCGAGATCGGCCCGCTGGAGCCGATTCTGATCCACAAAGCTTTCGCGCCGATGGCTAACGGAGCTGAATCTGTTTTGACCACATCGATGTCGGCTCCGATCGGCCCGACACCCATGTGGCGCAGGCATCGTGTCGGCCCGATCGGCTCCGACACCGTTATTTGGTGGCTGTATCGGCTCTGGCTGGAGCCGATACATCGAGACGTTCTGTCGGCTCCGAGAAGTCGGTGCCGACAGGATCAGTAGTATCGGCTCCGGTGGGCCCTTCCCGGAAGAGGGCGGGGGCTCCTTCCTTGGGGCCGGTACTTTCGGCCCCGCCTCTTCTATCGGAACGGAGCCATCGGAGCCGATCTTCAAGGTCATCCAGGTTGTCAGATCATGACCTAGAGAGAGTGGTCAGTAGATTACTCAAGTCACAGGTACTGGCCCAAATGTTGCACAGTCCGTCTCAGCAGACGACTGTTGGTCCACACCCCGTTACAGTTCCTCCTTCAACTCTACCCCAGAGTTTGGAGTTGGAGTCTACGGGCATGGTTACTGCTACGGCTGGAGGACTTGATACCCCTTCTGTTCCTTCAGCCCCTACTCTTATCTCCTCTTCCTTAGAGGGATTCGTGGTCGGGCTTCCATGGTCTCCTCCGAGGGGTGAGTGGCATCGGACCCTTGTCCGAACCGCTCTTCCCTTGGAGCCTCGGCCTTGGTGAGCTCGGCTCCTATATCTGCCTCGTAGACTTCGCTTGCGGTGGTTCCTGGAGTTCCTAGCTCTTCGGAGCGGGTTCTCTCGGACCTGCCTGGGAGGGGAGCATTCGAGGTGATGAAGAGTGTACTGGCCACTGGTATCAGTCAGCAGTCTGTTCCTGTAGCTCCTCCCTCTATGGTACCTGTTGACATCTCTGCCACTTCTCTTGCTACAGGACCCAGAGATCCTCCGCCTCAGGTTTCCCCATTGGGAATTTCCCCTCTTCCGAGGATTCTCCTGATGTTTCGGGAGATCCTCCTAGGAAGAGGACTTGTAAGAGGAAGCATGTAGACTCCCCCGAGTCTGTCACTTTGGATACTGACTTTGATGAGTCAGAGGGATCCCCTAGATCCCCCTCTGAGGATGTCTCCTTTTCAGACATTCTAGAACTTCTCAAACAGAGGGGAAACTGGCCCACCAACAATCCCTCTGAGGATGAGTCAGTATACCTAGAGGCGTTTGGATCTCGGCCCTCCTGGGTGTCTCCGCCTTTCGACCCCCTTATGCAGGTTATTGCACGAAAGGCATGGACAGCTCCTGACTCTGTAGAGCCAGTCCCTAGGAGGCCTTCTAAATTTATCACTGCCCCTAGTGACAAACAATTCCTAACCAAGGGTGTCCCCGCTGATGCCATGGTGGTGGCTGCGGCCACCAAAAAGGAACTTGCAGATCCTTCCGTGCCCGTCCATCCTCCTAATAAGGACTCTAGGACCATGGATAGGTACGGCAAGCGGATGTTTTCCTCAGCGACCTTTGCTATGCGCTCGCTGAATTATCTTTGTCACTTCACCAGACTCCAGAGAGATATTCTGAAGGAGCTGGGAGAAGTAGTTCAGGATCCTACAGCTGCAGGGGCTCAAGAAAAGATTGCTTCGCAGCTAGGAACCCTCAATTCCATTGCTAACTCCTCCATGCGGCTAATATCTTATGCTGCGGATGGAGCGAGTAGAGCCGCAGGCACAGGTGTGGCTCTTAGACGCCAAGCCTGGATGCGGCTATGTGATTTTGCGGATCCCTTTAAGGCGTCCTTCACAAATTCTCCCTTTGATGGGTCAGCTTTGTTTGGCCCTCAGGTGAAGGAGACCTTGACCAGGTGCGAGCAGGACGGCAAGACTCTTTCTGCTGTTGGAGTCCATTTTTCCACCCCTTCTAGGCCTTATCCCAAAGGACAGAAAGGTGGGAAAATGTGGTTCCAGAATCCCAAGGAGTCACGCGATTCACGTGGTCAGTTTACCCCTAGAGGCAGAGGGGGTAACAACAACAGACGCCGCCTAGAGGCAGAGGGGTCCAAGAACCAGGGAAACAGGGAGCCTCTCTGATAAGCCCTTTCAGCATCCCTGAGGTGTTGCCCGGCTGTCCCTCCTTGGAGGCAGTCGGGGAAGATTATCACTGTACCCAGAAGCCTGGCATTCCCTCACTCAAGACAGATGGGTACAGTCAATCATATCCAAGGGTTACATAATTCCTTTCGAGGAAAGTCCTTCCCTCAAGTTCCCTTCCAGATGTACCACCGGTCTAAGGGACATTGCAGAGTTAGAAATCGCAAAACTACTGCAAAAAGAGCCATTCAGCCAGTTACAATAGACCATTCAGAGCCGGAATCTACTCAAGGTTCTTTTTGGTCCCCAAAAGACGGGAGACTGGAGACCAATATTGATCTCAGCAGACTCAACAAGTCTGTCAGGAAGACAAGATTCGAATGGTCACTCTTCAGTCAATTCTGCCCTTCTTACAGAAGGACAACTGGATGTGCTCAATAGATCTTCAGGATGCGTACTATCACATCAAAATTCACAGACGCTCCAGGAGATTTCTCCGCTTCGGCTGGGGTCCAGTCATTTCCAGTTCAGAGCCCTGCCCTTTGGTCTCACTACAGCCCCAGAGTGTTCACCAAATGCATGGCAGTGGTCACGGCTCACCTGAGACGCCAAGGATTCCAGGTGTTTCCGATCTCGACGACTGGCTCCTGTCAGCCACCACCAGGCATCAGCTTATACAAGCCAGGGATTACACAATAGACCTTTGTTCTCATTTGGGCATCTCAGTCAACTTTGAAAGTCATCCTTATCGCCCTGCCAGTCTATTACCTTCATAGGCGCAAACTTAAACACTGTTCGGATGTCAGCTACCCTTACAGAACAAAGAGTTTCAGACATTCAGACTCATGTCAGGATCATTCTGGCCAGCAAGAAAGTACAGGCCAGAATGGTTCTAAAGGTATTAGGTCTCATGGCTGCGGCCATTACTCTTCTTCCCCTGGCTCGATTCTACATGCGCCTCCTTCAGTGGATGCTGTTCACGCAGTGGTCATACCAGCAACTCCCAATGCGTCACCAGATTCTGGTGACACAAACATGCAAAGAACATCTTGCTTGGTGGATCACATCGCCTCAGGTTCACCAAGGCAGGTGCTTTGTACCTCCGTCCCCGATAGCCACTGTCACCACGGATGCCTCCCTGATCGGGTGGGGGTCATTATCAGGGCAGGATGGTTCATGGGACGTGGCAACCGTTCGATTACCATCTGCACATAAATGTCCTGGAGATGAGAGCAGTGCTTTTAACGTTGCAAGCCCTCAACGACTTTCTTCCTGTAGGGACAATTGCAGTCCACACAGACAACATGTCTGTAGTTTGGTATATCAACAAACAGGGCGGAACCAAGTCCTACCCCTTGTGTCGAGAAGCGCTCAGACTTTGGCAATGGGCGATCTCCTCTCATCGGTTTCTGGTAGCAACGCATATCCCTGGGAAAACCAACATTATAGCGGACAGATTGAGCAGAGCTATTCTCATGCCTCATGAGTGGTCTCTCAAGCAATCCATAGCGGAAGAGATTTTTCTGGAATGGGGTCGTCCATGTTGCGATCTTTTGCTACTCCCCAAAACAGCAAATGTCCAGACTTTTTCAGCCTCTTCCTCTATCAGGCCATCCCCCCAGAGACGCTCTGACCCAGGATTGGCCCCAGGGACTTCTTTATGCCTTCCCTCCATTTCCTCTGATCCCTCAGGTGATCCAGAAAGCTACCGTTTTGAGAGCCAAATTGATTCTCATTGCCCTTACTGGCCTCGACAAGTTTGGTTCCGTTCCTCCATCATCACCTTTTGGTGCAGCCGTGGCATCTGGACCCAGTGCCAGATCTACTGATTCACCAATCCGGTCAGCTGCACCCAATCCCTTCTCTCAACCTCACAGCATGGTTGCTCCACTTCCTTCCTTAGCCAGGCTTCCTTTGATCTCTAACCCAGTTAGAGATATCATAGTAGCTTCACTAAAATCCTCTACCAGGAGGATTTACACAAGCAAGTGGAAACGTTTCTCTTATTGGGCTAAGGCCCAAAATATTGATCCTTTTACTGCCCCTGTTCAGGCAGTTCTGGACTTCTTAGCAGAGATTTTTCATGCAGGCTCCTCTTCTTCCACAGTCAGAGTTCAGTTGGCTGCTATTTCTAATTTTCATGTCGGGATAGCAGATCATAATATTATGTCCCATAGGCTCTGCAGGGCCTTTTTGAAAGGAATTTTCCTACTAAAGCCTCCAATCAGGAATCCTCCTCCTCAGTGGGATCTAAATTTAGTGCTGACATCCTTGATTCTTCCCCCCTTCGAGCCAGCTGTTTCTTGTTCCCTGAAATATCTTTCTTGGAAAACGTTATTCCTAGTGGCTATTACATCTGCCAGGAGGGTGTCTGAACTTCATGCTCTTTCGGTTCGACCCCCCTATTTGATTTTTCACAAAGATAGGGTATCTTTGAGAACTAATCCATCCTTTTTGCCTAAGGTTGCTTCAAAAAACAATCTGAATCAATCCATTGATCTCCCTGTATTTTTTCCTAACTATTCAGATAGAGCTGAACAAAAGCTACATTATCTTGACGTTCACCGTCAGCTTAGATATTATTTGGACAGAACAAAAAAATTTAGAAAATCTGATCAACTTTTTGTTTCCTATGCGGATAATAAAAAAGGCCTTCCTGTTTCTAAAGTGACTTTGTCCAGATGGCTTTCTTCGGTCATCACTGAAATTTATACGATCAGGGGAAAACAGCTGTGCTCAAAACCTAAAGCACATTCAACTAGGAGTTTAGCTACTTCTACAGCCTTTCAAGCTAGACTGCCTTTGGACACTATTTGTGCAGCGCCACTTGGGCCACTCCTCACACTTTTGTTTCCCATTACAAATTGGACTTGGCCTCCAGGGACAGAGCCAGTTTTGGCTCTACAGTCCTCAAGAGTTTGTTCCATTGAGCCACCCAGGATAGAGGTGCTAGGGACGCGGTCCCATCAAGCAAGAATGAAGGCGAGATTGACAACTTAACATTAAGAAGTTATGTACCTACCATAACGTTCCATGTTAGTTGTCTTCTCGCCTTCTTTCTTAAAACCTCCCTCCTTCCCCCTGGCCTGGACAGACCTTGTATAAGAAACTATTATGCTAAAGACCATTCAGACCTGGTCCCTTTTCCATCTGTAAGTTTCTTCTTCCTTTGGGAAGTATTTTATGCTTGGTGTTATTGCCCTTTGTCAACAAACGAGATCTGGGTACTTCTTGCCTTGCATCATGGGATATGGGGCTGCCTCGAGCTGGTAAAAGGAGTTCTCGAGCTAAAGCAAGTGCCGAGTCGGAGCCGAGGATCGGCTCCGAACCCATCAAGCAAGAAAGAAGGCGAGAGAAGACAACTAACATGGAACGTTATGGTAGGTACATAACTTCTTATTTTATATCCATCACAACCTGTGTGTACCTGTACAATGCATTCTGCTTATTGTCATATACTTGGGGTTATAAGTGGTTACTAGACATGCAGTCCAGGAGCCCAGCCCATTTCCCAGTTGCCCCACAGTACTGTCTGATTAAGTGACTTGTTCAGGGAATGTCACAGTATGCAAATGGAAATTGAGGAAATCAAGTCATGGACTACAGGAAGCAGCTTGTTAATGACTAATAACATTAATCATCTGCGCTGCCACATTCACATTTGAAGCTTTGTGTTTTCTTTCATAGAAAGCTTTACCGCCTAAGCAAACATCCACATGTACTGTACTTGTATATGAATCTGCACATGAAATACCCTGGAGGATAAGAAGTTTTGCCAACCACTGGACTGTAATAATGTGGGACCTGTGCAGTATACCTGCACCAGTTTTTTTTTTGGTCAAAATTTGAATTGCTCATTACTTTTTAATTAACACTTTCTCAGTAATTTCTAGACAGAACTCTTCAGACAAATAGTTAAGCACAAGAGCTTTCTCTTTAAACGCTAGATTATTAAGTACAGCATTGAGTGCATGCTTTTATAATGAGATAGTGCATTCCTGCTCACTTTAACAACATCATCAGGAAAATACTACCATCAGCACAAAAAGTTGTTGCTAAGCACAAACATTGTTGCTCTGTTTAAATACAGTATAAACTGATATAATTCATTAAATATTTGTCTTTTCGCTTTTTTTCTTAGGGGGGGTCCACAGCGCCCGGAACTCCAGTGATTTATGATTGGCAGTAGATTTTATGGTGCCGCTTGCCAGCCCGCTTCAGCAACCTTCAGCTCATATACCCATATACCAAAAATGAAAATGAGATCATCATCACATCCATAATATGTCTTCCTTTGGCCTTTATTGTCTCAATCAATCTGATTTTCATTTCTTTTACAAGTTACTATCCTTATTTTGTTTTGTGTTGATATTTTGTCACAGCCAGCTAAAATTAAAATGCCTGGAATAGATGGTATGTGGGCTACTCCCTGGAGGGAAGACGTTACTTGAATTCTTTAACCAGGCCCATCCCTATCTTAAACCATGAATGTTAAGTTGTCAATCTCGTTTTCATTCTTGCTGGATGGGTTCGGAGCCAATCCTCGGCTCCGACTGGGCCAATACTAAAGCTCGAGAGCTAATTCCACCGGCTCGAGGCTCCCCTATATCCCACAATGCTAGGCGGTAACTACTCAGATCTCGTTTGCTGCTATATCTGACGAGGTGCTTTTCTACCGGCTCAGGCAGGTGAGTTAGAGTTTTACCATATTAGGTACTTCTTAACCCCCTTTTTTGTTTCATTCCATAACCTTTTAGTTTAATTAAGTATTTAGATAAATCGACCCCTGTTTTTCGGGTCTATATTCCCTTTCTTCCCTTATCTTGTAGGCCTTCGGCCCCTCCCTTCCCCCAGTCCTTTAGTGACTAAATTAGTTGTTTTTCTGTTAAGGGCTTGTGTATGTGTGTGTGTGTTTGTGGCTTGTGTTAGCCTTAATAATTTAATAATTTCTTCAGTAAAGGGTGTGTCTAGTGTGTTTGTGTTGTTGTCAGGCACTCCTTTTTACCATGTCAAAAGACAAGGTCTCAGGCTTCAAGAAGTGTGACTCGTGCTGTCAGAAAATGTCTCTGACAGACGGTCACTTGTGTGTATTGCCTGGGGCCTTTGCACCTGCAGGACTCTTGTGCTGTTTGTCATGGTTTTAGCCCTAGAGTCCTGCAGGAACGCAAGAATAAATTAATCTTGCGGGGCTTATTAAAGCCTAAAGGCCCCCCGACTCAGTCTGTGTCGGAGAAGCCTTCCAAAACTTCCAAACAGTCGGCTCCGGTTTCAGAGTCGACTGCTGGAAAGACGAAGTCGGCTTCGACATCGGCTCCGGCCGGAGCCGATGTTTCCAAGCCTCATACTGTTACCTCGGCTCCGGCTGGAGCCGAGGCTGATAAAACTCCATTGGCTCCGATACTCTTATCGGAGCCACAGTCTAGGAAGAGGTCCAGATCCCCCTCTATCGGCTCCGTGCATTCGGCGCCAGGATCCCCTCTTCTTTCTGAATGGAGCCATAAAACTCATTCCTCACGGTCTTCCAGGTTATCTGACCATGATTTGCAAAGGGTAGTGAGTAGACTTCTCAAGTCCGAGGCACTGGCCCAAATGCTGCATAGCCCGACTCACCAGTCAGTGGCTATTTCCGTTCCCCAATACATTCCTCCTCCGACTCCTTTGAGTTCGGAGCCAGGGCTTGTCGGAGCCATGACTGTCGGTGCGTCGGATCCGATACCTTCCCTTTTGGCTCCGTCGTCTGCTCCGATCTCCTCCTTGGAGGGATCTCGGCACGGGGCTTCCCTCATCTCCGAGGGAGCGAGTGGCATCGGACCCTTGTCCGACCCCGCTCTCCCTCTCGGGGCTTCGGCGCTGGTGAGTTCGGCTCCGACATCGGCTTCGGAGCCGTCCCTGTCGGTGCCGGGGGAGGTTCTTGTCTCTTCGGAGCGGGGGGCCTCTGGCCTTGCCTGACAGGGGTGCCTTCGAGGTCATGCGGAGCGTGCTAGAACCAGGTTCTGCCCCACAGTCGGCTCCTTCAGCCCCCCCATCTACAGTGCCTGCGGTGATTTCTACTCACCCCCTTGTCTTAGACCGCAGAGAGCCAACTCCTCAAGTTTCCCCATTGGGAATTTCCTCCTCTTCCGAGGCCTCTCCTGACCCGGCAGGAGATCCCCCAAGGAAGAGGCAGTGCAAGAGGAAGCACATTGACTCCGCTGAGTCTATCACCTCTGACACTGACGTAGAGGAATCTGAAGGTTCCCCTCGATCCCCCTCTGAGGATGTCTCCTTTGCTGACATCCTTGAGATCCTGAAACAGAGGGGGAACTGGCCAGCCCTTAACCCTTCGGAGGATGAGTCAGTGTATCTTGAGGCGTTTGGCTCTCGTCCTTCTACCTCCTGGGTGTCCCCTCCCTTTGACCCCCTTATGGAAGTGGTGGCAAGGAAGGCTTGGACGGCTCCTGATTCAGTGGAACCCACCCCGAGGAGACCATCTAAATTTATTACTGCCCCTAGAGATAAAGATTTTTTTATTCAAAGGTGTCCCTGTTGATGCCATGGTGGTGGCTGCGGCCACCAAGAAGGAGTTAGCTGATCCTTCGGTTCCTGTCCATCCTTCTAATAAGGAATCTAGGACCATGGACAGGTACGGCAAGTGGATGTTCTCATCAGCGACCTTTTCAATGCGTTCGCTGAATTACTTATGCCACTTCACTCGTCTCCAGAGAGATTTACTCAAGGATATGGGTGAACTGATAAAGGATCCTACAGCTGAGGGGTTCAAAGACACAATGAACTCCCAGTTGGCAACCCTGAATTCCATCGTTAACTCCTCCATGCGGCTGGTCTCATATGCAGCAGATGGGGCGAGTAGAGCCGCAGGCACAGGTGTTGCCTTACGACGTCACGCCTGGATGCGGCTATGCAACTTTGCAGACCCTTTCAAGGCGCCCTTCACCAATTCTCCCTTTGATGGATCATCCTTGTTTGGTCCACAGGTGAAGGATACATTGACCAGGTGCGAGGTAGAAGGTAAGACTCTCTCTGCTGTAGGAGTCCGTTTTCTACCCCTTCTAGACCCTATCCCAAAGGTCAGAGGGAGGAAAGATGTGGTTCCAAACAATCCCAGGGAGTCTCATCTGACGCAAGGCGATTCCCCTCTAGAGGCAGAGGGGGGAATAATAATAGATGCCGCCCTAGAGGCAGAGGAGGTCCGCAAAACCAGGGTAGCAGAGAAATGTTCTCTGACAAACCCTTTTAGCATCCCTGAGGGGCTGCCCGGCTGTCCACCTTCGGAGGCAGTCGGGGGAAGGTTATCCCTGTACCCAAAAGCCTGGCTTTCCCTTACTCAAGACAAATGGGTACAGTCTATCATATCTGAGGGTTACAAAATTCCCTTTATTCACATCCCAACCCAACCCAAAAGATCCGTTCCAGACGTTCCACCCGGTCTAAGGGAACAAGCAGCATTAGAAATTTCAAAGCTGCTATCAAAAAGAGCTATCCAATCAGTCCCCGCAGACCAGCAAGGATCCGGGATCTACTCCAAATTCTTTTTGGTACCAAAAAAAACAGGGGACTGGAGACCCATACTGGATCTCAGCTACTAGTATGTCAGGAAAACAAAATTCCGGATGGTCACGCTACAGTCCATTCTACCCTTCTTGAGTCAGGACAATTGGATGTGCTCGATAGATCTTCAGGACGCGTACTACCACATCAAGATGAACAGACGCTCCAGGAGATATCTCCGCTTCAGGCTGGGAGCCAGTCACTACCAGTTCAGGGCCCTGCCCTTTGGTCTCACTTCAGCCCCCCGTGTGTTCACCAAATGCATGGCAGTGGTCGCGGCTCACTTGAGACGTCAAGGATTCCAGGTGTTTCCATATTTAGATGACTGGCTCCTTACCGCCACCACCAGACATCAGCTTCTTCTATCCAGGGACTTCACCATCCAATCTTGCCAAGCTCTAGGCATTTCGATAAATTTCGAAAAATCTGCCTTGTCGCCTTGTCAATCTATTACCTTTATAGGCGCCACCTTAGACACACTCAATCTTTCAGCCAGACTCACAGAGCAGAGAGTGTCAGACATTTGGAACCAAGTTTCCCTTCTCTTACAATGCAACAAAGTCAAAGCCAGACTAGTTTTGAAGGTGTTAGGACTCATGGCAGCAGCTATTCCCCTTCTTCCCTTAGCTCGCTTTCACATGAGGATCCTCCAATGGATGCTGTTTACTCAATGGTCCTTTGAACAGCTCCCGATGTCCCATACCATATTGATAACTCAATCATGCAAGAATCAACTGTCTTGGTGGATCACATCACATCAACTTCTCCGAGGAAGACCCTTCACTCTTCTCCTCCCAGTCGCCACGTTGACAACAGACGCCTCCCTGATCGTGTGGGGGGGGGGCATTATCAGGGCAGGACAGTCCAGTCCAAGGCATGTGGCAACCTTTCGAGTGCCACTTGCACATAAACGTCTTAGAGATGAGAGCAGTGCTTTTAGCGTTGCAAGCCCTTCACGACTCTTCCCACTCGGACTATTGCAATTCAAACGGACAACATGTCCGTAGTGTGGTACATCAACAAACAAGGCGGAACCAGATCATACCCTTTATGTCGAGAGGCACTCAGACTTTGGCAATGGGCGATCTCTTCTCAGCGTTTTCTGATAGCAACGCACATTCCCGGGAAATCCAATGTTATTGCAGACAAATTGAGCAGGGCAATTCTCATGCCCCACGAGTGGTCTCTAAAGAAATCGGTTCTAGAAGAAGTATTCCTAAAATGGGGCCAGCCTTGCTGCGATCTTTTTGCTACTCCCCAAAACAGCAAGTGTCACGACTTCTTCACTCTCTTCCCGTTACCAGGCCATCCCACCAGAGACGCTCTAGTCCACGATTGGCCCCGGGACTTCTATATGCCTTTCCCCCCTTTCCACTGATATCTCAACTAATTCAGAAAGCCATCGCCTTGAGAGTGACAGTGATCCTCATTGCCCCTTATTGGCCTCGACAGATATGGTTCCCCTTTCTTCATCGTTACCTTTTGGAGCAGCCTTGGCATCTGGACCCAGTACCAGATCTGATAACCCACCAATCGGGTCAGCTGCACCAATCTCTGCCCTCTCTAAACCTCACAGCGTGGTTTCTCCGATTCCAACCTTAGCCAGGCTTCCCTCAATATCTCGCTCGGTCCGAGATATCTTGATAGCCTCTCATAAATCTTCTACTCGGAAGATTTATAGTAGCAAATGGAAACGCTTCTCCTTTTGGGCAACGTCAAAAAACATAGATCCCTTTACAGCACCTATCCAGTCTATTCTAGATTTTCTAGCAGAACTCTTTCATTTAGGATCAGCTGCATCTACCATTAGAGTTCAATTGGCTGCCATATCTAATTTTCATGTTGGTGTCTCGGAGTCTAGCATCATGGCTCACAAACTCTGTAAAGCCTTTTGAAGGGGCGTATTTCTTCTCAAACCTCCAATCAAAGATCCCCCGCCTCAATGGGATTTGAACTTGGTTCTGGCATCTTTAATCCTTCCCCCCCTTCGAACCAGCGGCTTCATGTTCTCTGAAGTTGCTTTCTTGGAAGACACTTTTTCTGGTAGCTATAACTTCAGCGAGAAGGGTATCTGAACTCCATGCTCTGTGCAGTTGTCCTCCTTACTTAGTGTTTCACAAAGACAGGGTATCCCTCCGTACTAATCCATCCTTTTTGCCTAAAGTTTCCTCTCAAATAAACCTAAACCAAATTATTGATCCCCCCGTCTTTTTCCCTAACTATTCAAACAGGTCGGAACAAAAGCTACATTTTTTGGATGTTCATCGCCAACTTAGATATTACTTAGACAGGACTAAACAATTCAGGAAATCTAATCAGTTGTTTCTGTCATATGTGGAAGGGAAATTGGGCCTTGCAGTTACTAAAGTATCTCTCTCTAGATGGCTCACCTCTACAATTACCTTCATCTATGAGATCAGACATCAAAAACTACCCTCAAGACCTAGAGCTCATTCAACTAGGGCATTAGCTACTTCCGTAGCTTTTCAGGATAGGCTGCCAATAGATTCCATTTGTGCAGCAGCCACCTGGGCTTCTCCTCATACATTCATTTCACATTACAAATTGGACATGGTTTCCCAAAGCCGTGCCAGTTTTGGTTCCACTGTTCTCAAGAGTCTGTTCCGATAGGCCACCCGGGATAAGGTGCTAGGGACTCGGTCCCATCCAGCAAGAATGAAAGCGACAAACTAGAGTTGAAACAAAAAACCAGCGACCCACAAGTTGCTTCACTACAATTCTCCGTGCCAGTTCAGAAAATATTTTGAGAACAGTTGTTAAGTCCACTTCAGAACGTATGAATGAATAAATGCAAGAAAGATTTTCAGTTTTAATTAAGCGCTTTTCGTCGCTCTCACATAAAGCGACTTCTTCAGATTAAAACTTCACATACAAATGAACAAACTAAAAGGTGTTTCATTAATTGCAGTAATGTCATGTGGTACAATTAACCAGTTAGGTTCTACATCTCATTTCCAACCTAACTAAGCAATATGCTAATCTACACTTTCCACTTACTGCAACGTGATTGACAAAGCTACAAGCGTTTTTAATGCTTTGTCAGTGTTTTAAAAGTATTCATTATACACACATAAATACATTCAAACCCCATTACGAACAATCAGTAAGTAACATCTAAAATAGTTTTAAGCCTCAGCAATTCTATATATAGTATATCCTAAAACTATTACACACTACGTTATTGTGTTGTTAATTAATCTATACTTATAATGAAAGTCATAACAACTTAAAATCGTGGGTAACAAAGTTTTTTTATGTATAAAAAAGCTTTTCCGTGTATATGTATATATTGAAATAAATTATTTATATTATTTTTAACTTATATATACATATTACTTTTAAATTCATATTGTGTTATTTATTATTGATAAAAAAATAACATGTAAGCTAAAAAAGTATAATATATAAATACTTTAAGTTTAAATTTCTAATTTATAGTAATTTATCATTAATGTGGTTCCATACCACCTAAGGGTATAACACTTGTAAATTAATAAGATATGTTTTACCTCTTTATGCTTCTTAATTTCAGTAAGCATTTAATATTACATCCTTTATTCAGACCTGGTTCACTAAATGCATTTGTTCTAAACTGCCATTGGAGTTCACGTTCCTCAAGTATTAAATTGAACGGTCCACCCCTGAGATCATGGCTTATCTCATCTATAGGTTTGAAGGAAAACCTGTGTAATGGATGAATTGAAATGTGCTTTGTGCGATTAATTATCGAAATAAATCATAATAATACGTTATATACTGATAAGTCAGATGTCATGAAGATTTTTTAATCAATTTTTAATCAGATATATGGTGAGCAACAAACTCATGGGCATGATGAAGAGAGAAAAGAGTTCTTACAGAAAATTAATTTTCCCAAGATTGACGAGGATTCTCAGGGAGAATTGACTGCATTGATTACAGTTGATGAAGTTCTAGAGGCAATTAAGAAACTAAAGCCACATAAAGTCCCAGGACCAGATGGTATGACCTCTGAATTTTATAAATCTTTTAGTGGGATTTTGAGCACCGTACTTTCACAGACCTTTAATTATATCATTTCGAATGGCAGCAATGATCTTCATTTTAATGCCTCAAGAACAATTCTGTTATTGAAAGAGAATAGTGATCCCAAAAATCCAGACAATTATAGGCCCATATCATTGTTGAATATTGATATGAAAATCATGACATCTATTCTAGCTAGTAGATTAAAAAAATAATAAACTTGATAATATCAGAAGAACAGGCGGGTTTATAGATGGGAGACAGACTACAGACAATACATTAACTCTTCATACTTTAATATCTTATGCAAAGTATAAAAATATGAACATATATGCTTTAATAATTGATGCTCAAAAAGCATTCGATAGAGTTAATTTGGCTTATTTATTTGAAACATTATCATATTTCAATATACCTCAGCTTTTTATTTCTATGTTAAGAAATTTATACAAGAATGCATACACTAGTTTATATATAAATCATGAATGTTCCAAAAGGATTCAAATTAAAATGGAACTCAACAGGGTGCCCATTGTCTCCCATACTGTTTAATCTGTATTTGGAACCTTTATTTCTTCATATGAAACAAAAGTTTTTATAATTCTCCTGTACTTCTTGGGATAAAGGTTAGGATGGCTGCTTTTGCAGATGATTTAAATATATACAGTACCACAGTCAGATACGGAAAAAATACTAACAGCAATACAAACCTTTGAGAAAATTGCTAATTACAAACTAAATTTAAAAACCAAAATATTCCCTCTAAAGACACCTACACCTTTTTCAATGCTACCATTGATAGGACGAATAAGGACAGAAGAAAGAATAAAATATTTGGGGATTGACTTTTCAACTGAAAATAGAGAATTTTTTTATCAACACTATTAAGGCAACTGGAGACCGAATAACAATGGATTTGAAAAGATGGAGTAAGTTGAAGCTACCGATGATGGCAAGAGCAGCGATAATAAAATGAACGTTCTCCCAGAATGCTATATATTTTAGAGCAGCACACCTTAAAATTACGAAATCCCTTTTCAAGCAATTTCAGATAGGACTGGGGAAATTTCTGTGGGAACCCAGAAAAACGAGAATATCCTATGAAAAACTGATGGCTCCTAAAACGAGGGGGGGGTTGGATTTACCAGATTTTGAGATGTATTATACAGTGATTCAGGCCAATAGGATTTTAAGGGTGTCTTACTTGGATAGTGAAAATAGAAAATGGATACCCAAATGGGTACTGCTAAATTATAAACATATAAAAGGGAAGAGAATTAATGTTAAAGCTGTACCATTTTTGAATATAAAAACACTGAGTAAATATGAGTTAATGGAACACATCAAGGTATGGGCAGTGGCGACTCAAACTCTGTTTGCCTCCTTGAACCTTTTAAAATATATGATGATGTTTCAACCGGTTGATGGAAATCCTAATATAACTATTGGTAATCAACTGATAGACTTAAAGAAATATCCATTTATTAAGGAATTAACTGTAAGGGATTTATACCCCTTTCTAGGAGTAGCGGTACATGATATCTTAAAAGAGATGAATCTTCCCATCTCTTATTTAATTATAATGAGGCAGTTAAAAGATTTGGCCATAAATTATTTTACCAGTTCTGAAATAAAAAAGAGGAACTAGTTATTTCAGGTCATCTGTGGGAAGCATTGCAACAAGATAGAAAATATATATCCTCAGCGTATAAAATGGCAAAAGAGAGAAAATATAATAATCATATTCTGTTATCCAAATACTGAGAGAGAAATTGCCATCCCTAGACGACAGTAAAATAGTAGAGGCGTTTAACTTAACATTAAAATCCGTATCACTTCAAAAACTGGTCTTTACTCAATTGATGATATTTAACAATGCATATTATACCCATCTTACACTTCATAAATTTGATTCAAAAAAGTCACCTAAATGTCCACAGTGTGTAGATCAGACAGCAGACCTGTTACACATGTTCTGGAGTTGCAAGTGCATTTATAAATTATGGAATTCTTTAAAGTTACAACTACAAAAAATGGGTTACCAAAACTCAACACTCTCCTGGGAATTTCTGATTTTACATATTCCACCGGAGAATTTGGACAAAACAAAAAAGATTGTAATTATGAATATTAGTTTACTAATGAAATTATATATAGCCACAAATTGGTTGAACCCAGCACAGGTGTCGTTACAAAATTTCAGGCTGTTAGCGATTAAGAATATATTAGCGCACAAATTGTTAATTAGAAATAATAAGAAAAGTATAAACCGCATAAAAATTTGGGAACAAATCTTTAATATTATTTTACGAAGGTTCCTATCCACTTTCCGTCAGGACATTCTGTATGTGTACCAACACATTCTTGGATTAGACAGAAAATGTAGAAATAATACAAATTATTGGCTTGAGTTGGTTTATAATTGTCTATTGTAGATGCTTTTATGTTTAATTTTTTTGTGATTTTAATTTCCTGTACTTGGTTAAAATGATATTTATTCTTAATGTATTATAGGGAAATTCAAAATGGAACTAAAACATTGGAAGCAATATTGTACATAATGTAAATACTGTGTGAAATGTATAATGGTTTGGCAAAACAATAAAAATGATTATTGAAAAAAAAAAAAAAGAAATGTGCTTTGCTAGTGCATTACTAGTATTGTTGTTGTTAATCGCATAAATATGTTCATACACTCTTTCCTTCAATCTGCGTTCGGTTTTTCCAATATAGAACGCATTACATGAACATTGAGCTATGTAAACAATCATCTTAGAATTGCAGTTAAAATTATGTCTCAAGCTATAATTAACATTGTTACAACTCCATGAATAACCAATGTTCATGTATTTACACAAATTACAGTTCCCACAAATTGTCATCCCTTTCAAATGTGTGGGGATATTGTTGTAAATGTGGTCGGTCTCCATGATTTGTTTCAAGTTTTTACCTCTCCTAAACACTATATTTGGTCTTTGATCAAGTTTTCCTATAAAGGTTACATCATACTTCAATAATGCCCAATTTTTATGGATTATCCATTTGACTATTTCACTGTCTCTACTGTAAGTGGTGATAAGTGAAAGTTCAAATGTATTTCCATTTGTTTTGTTTCCCTGTTGTTGGTCCTGTATTAAGTTATCAGTAAAACTCACATTGTTGTTTTCATTAGTCAAAACATCATCCATTGGGTTAAGTATATGGGGAGGTTTACTCAAAATAGGATATAAACAACCACTATTTCTTTTAGTGAGAATCTCATCCAGAATTGGCTGAATAAGTGACAGGGGATACCCTCTTTGTGAAAACATTTCAACAAGTAATTCACATTCATCTAAAAAGTCTTTATCGCGTGATGTCATCCTCGCTGCCCTCACCATTTGCCCCTTAATGATTGATCTTTTTTGGTGCTTTGGATGTGAACTTGTAAAGTGCAAGAATGCGTTACAATATGTATTTTTTCTATGTATTTTAGAACAAAATTGGTTATTATCCTTGTCCTTAAATAATAAGACATCTAAATAATCAATACTAGTCTCTTGATAGTTGTATGTAAAAGTTAAAAAGTTAGTTGTGAAATTTATAAATTCTATAAGTTCCACAGCTGATTGTTTGTTACCTTTGAATAATATAAAGATGTCGTCTAAAAATCTTGTGTAGTACATAATGTTAAGCATCCTTTCTGTTTTATTAAATAAAAAGTTCCTCTCCCAATATGCCATTACTGTATTGGCAACACTTGCTCCACAGGGGGAGCCCATGGCTACCCCCTGTTTCTGCAGGTAGAAGTTGTTGTTGAATATAAAAAAATATCTAATTTTCATGTTGGTGTCTCGGAGTCTAGCATCATGGCTCACAAACTCTGTAAAGCCTTTTTAAGGGGCGTATTTCTTCTCAAACCTCCAATCAAAGATCCCCCGCCTCAATGGGATTTGAACTTGGTTCTGGCATCTTTAATCCTTCCCCCCCTTCGAACCAGCGGCTTCATGTTCTCTGAAGTTGCTTTCTTGGAAGACACTTTTTCTGGTAGCTATAACTTCAGCGAGAAGGGTATCTGAACTCCATGCTCTGTGCAGTTGTCCTCCTTACTTAGTGTTTCACAAAGACAGGGTATCCCTCCGTACTAATCCATCCTTTTTGCCTAAAGTTTCCTCTCAAATAAACCTAAACCAAATTATTGATCTCCCCGTCTTTTTCCCTAACTATTCAAACAGGTCGGAACAAAAGCTACATTTTTTGGATGTTCATCGCCAACTTAGATATTACTTAGACAGGACTAAACAATTCAGGAAATCTAATCAGTTGTTTCTGTCATATGCGGAAGGGAAATTGGGCCTTGCAGTTACTAAAGTATCTCTCTCTAGATGGCTCACCTCTACAATTACCTTCATCTATGAGATCAGACATCAAAAACTACCCTCAAGACCTAGAGCTCATTCAACTAGGGCATTAGCTACTTCCGTAGCTTTTCAGGATAGGCTGCCAATAGATTCCATTTGTGCAGCAGCCACCTGGGCTTCTCCTCATACATTCATTTCACATTACAAATTGGACATGGTTTCTAGAAGCCGTGCCAGTTTTGGTTCCACTGTTCTCAAGAGTCTGTTCCGATAGGCCACCCGGGATAAGGTGCTAGGGACTCGGTCCCATCCAGCAAGAATGAAAGCGAGATTGACAACTTAACATTAAGAAGTTATGTACCTACCATAACGTTCCATGTTAGTTGTCTTCTTCTCGCCTTCTTTCTTGCGTCCCACCCTCCTTCCCCCAAGCCTGGACAGACCGACAGGAATTCAGTTTGTGTTCTTCCTCTGGAAGTCGTCATTCCCACACGTTCTTCCACCTCTTTTATCCTTTCTGAGGTCTGCGATACTTTTTACGCAGATTGTTTTGAGGTGGGTTTCCCTACTCCATTCTATGGAGACTAGGATTGCTTGGTATAGCTATCAAACGAGATCTGAGTAGTTACCGCCTAGCATTGTGGGATATAGGGGAGCCTCGAGCCGGTGGAATTAGCTCTCGAGCTTTAGTATTGTTGGAGCCGAGGATCGGCTCCGAACCCATCCAGCAAGAAAGAAGGCGAGAAGAAGACAACTAACATGGAACGTTATGGTAGGTACATAACTTCTTATTATAAGTTATTTATGGCCATTTTGGCTAAAAGACTAATCAAATTGGTTTTGTTGTAGGTAGAACCATGTTTTGATAGTCTTTTAGAACTTTTTAATAGTAGAAAATGCTTCCTGTTGCACTACATCCTGCTGTTTTCTAGCTTAGCTACAGAAAAAGCCTTTCACACACACGGTCAGTGGATATATTTGTGGAAAATTCTTACTTATTTAAAACTTCCTTTTCTTTTCTTCAGTCTATTGCAGAGGTTATATTTAGGTTCCACCACTCAGGTAAAGCTAAATGCTTCACAATATCGACCTTTGTTGATTTGCAGAAAGATCGAGCAGGGTTGTCTGCTGTCTGTCCTACTGTTTACCATATAGTTCCCTTTCTCCCCAACTGATTGTAAAATATTTAATCTGTTGCGGGGCTTCCTTTCCATGTATATAGTTATTCAACTACTAAATATTTTTGAATCTATTGAGAAGCTTTTCTCCCTGGGGGCCTCCACTGAAATGGGCTATTGGCTCAGTTGACTTTTTCCTGTTATCAAAGGACAAATTAAAAAAAATATATATATATATATATATATATATATATATATATATATATATATATATATATATATATATATATATATATGTGTATATATATATATGTGTGTGTGTGTGTGTGTATATATATATATATATATATATATATATATATATATATATATATATATATATATATAATGTGTGTGTGTTTGGAAATCTTGGCAGCCCATTTAAGACTGCCAAGACTAACTTGTTATACAGCAGGGGAAATAGAACATAAGCTCAGTTTGTACACTGTTGACCTTCTTGTATTCATGATCCAGCCTGAAGCGCACTTACCTTACTTATTTAAGAACCATACCTTATTTGTCTCATACTCAAGGTATTAAATTGATGAAATGAAAACTATAGTAGTCAACATAAATTATAACTGCTCCCTTTGAGTAGTGCTGGACATTCCTTACAGTTTCTTTGTCAGTCATGTACTTGGGTTTGCGTTTAGGTCCAAATTTGGATATATCTGTAGAGGATACTTATAAAAATATTCTGGAAGAACTTAAGAAATATTTCCTAGATTGGAAGGCAATTATTTTTAGACAAAGCACAGAGAATTGTTGCATTCACTTGATATATCCAGTAGTTCTTTATGCTTCCTGAGGTCTTCCTTGGTTTGGCTCCCCTTCAGTTTTGGACCAAGCTGAAATCTTATTTTAGGGACTTTATTCAGGTTGTAGGAAAATTAAAGGTGGCAGTAGCAGCATCTTTCCCTCCTGTCCTTCCTGGGGTGGCCTTAGCTCGTCAGACTTGGAATTGTATGTATTGGTCTCTAAAATTAAGCTATTTGGAGAATTTGTAAATTCAAAGAACTAGCCCCCTCTGGACTAGGGCGGAGGCCCAAGGTTTTATAAACACTGCTACAAATAATTGGTTGTAGGAATTCCCATTTTTTGGGGGCATGTTCCAGTCTGATTTTGTTGGGAGCAAATGCTTGCTGGATGCTGTCCTGTAAACTGTCATGAATTTAGTGTTAAATTCTGACTTCTTCCAGGGAAACTGGGCATGTATATAAAGTTGCCAAAAAAAGCTAAAAAAAACAATAGGTTGCTTAATACTGAAAAGGAAAGATGTTGATGTGGTTAGTGTAATTTACAAAATACAGCTTTCTCCTAGAGCTACTCTAATAAATGTACTATACTGTGATTATCCCGCTTTCATGTGAAACTTATCAATTTAACATGGAGTACGTTTTTGTTAATACCCAAATATGCCAATCATTCATGCAGATTTCATTTCCTTGAATGACACTGCCAGTTTAAATATTTTTATATGCCATTTAGGTTAACTAGGAGGATGCTTCCATTGCATCTCCTTCATGTTGGTTCTGTTTATTGGGGGATATTGGTGATTGGATTAATTTGTTTTGGGGATGCTGTTCATTATCTAACCTTAAGCAGAGGTCTGTGACAGGTTACAGCCAGGTAGGATAAAAGTTAATGAGTGTGATTCTTTTAGGTAATTTATCTGTTTTTTTCTTTGGGTTCACCTGAGTTTAGATTATTAAATTGCCTTTACATTGTAGCAAAGGTATTAAATTACCAAGCATAGGAAATCCATCATCCTCATCCCCTGCAAGACCCTTCTGTGTTTAATGAATGGAGAGGCCATCACCAGATCCTGTTTTGAAAAAGAAAGCAATACTGAAGTGGTCTCCGTGGATTAACTGTGTTGCAGAACACTGTTGTGCTGCTTTCAATATGAACTCAAAATATACAGTTTTGTCATTTGGTATCTATTTTCATTTGTTGTTGAGATGGCTTTATTTCTAGTTTATTTTTTTGAGTAAGCCATGTGTTGTACTCGGAGTTTTAATCAATAAACAGAATTTTTTTTTGGGGGGGGGGGGGGAGTCCATAATTTGTGACATGTTTAAACCATTTGCTCTCATAAATGTACTTATTTTCCCAAAAAGTTAGTATTCAATTAAGAATAGGTTCATAGGTTCATACTAGGCTATCTGCCCTAGGGCATTTACAAGCCTAGCCACAGTGTGTTTGGCTTTTGCCACCCATTTTAAATTAATTTTGCTATGCCTTTTTTCGAGGTTAGTATACTGTGCCTCTGTCTAACAGTGACACAGGAGTGATACCCGGAGTAAATCTATGATCTCCCATCCACTCATCAAGATTCCGCTTGAAGAGAGTCAATGAGGGACTCTGCCTAACCTGGACTGGGATTTTATTCCAGAGTGAAGGGAGCCTCTGGGTTATGAATCTGCCCCTCCAGCATGTCCTATTTATTTCACTGCTGAGGTTCAAGTCTCTCGAGCGCGTAGCTCGATTGGGTTTGGATTTTCTGAGGTGCAGCATGTCCATTAATTCCGGGTTGGACATGGCTTTATACGTCAGGCACAGATCGCCTCTGAGCAGGCGGTATGCCACTGAGTAGAGCTGGAGTTTCTTTAACCGGGCAGCATATGGCATCTGTTTGAGCCCTTTGATCCTCTTGGTGAGGTACTTGTGGGGCTTTCCAGTTGCTGCAGGTGTCTGGTAAGGTACATCCCAAAAGGGGCATTGTACTCAATTATGGGCCTGATGAGGGATGAGTAAAGAAGCACGATGACCTCCCATGATCTAGATGTGAATCCCTTCATGATTAGGTGGGCTGTATAAAATGTTTTTCTAACCACTTTGGCCACGTGGTTGTCGAATGAGAGATTGCTATCAACTTGGGTCCCCAGGTCCCTAATTACTTCTTCCGTACTTAATGGATTACCATCTATGTGGTAATTTGTGGGCACTTTGTTTTTGCCGAAGGTGATGACTATACACTTTTTGGAGTTTAGCTTGAGGCCATGGCTCTGGCACCAGTTGTCTGTTTCTATGAGGCCCTTTTGGAGGATGCTTGTGTCGACTGGAGAGTCGATTATGGCGCCCAGTTTGCAGTCATCTGCGGACTTGGTCAGACACAGTCCTTCCGTGTTGGCCTGTACCTCCGAGAAATATATACCGAACAAGAGAGGTCCCAGGACTGAGCCTTGTGGGACACCACTTGTAACTGGTTTGGAGTCTGACATGGCTCCAGCAATTCTAACCGTGTGGGTTCTGTCCTTGAACCAGTGTGCAACCCATCTAGTGACATAGGGGTTTATATTTAAGCTTGTGAGCTTATCTATAATGCCCGAGTGGGGTATTGTATCGAAGGCTTTTGCGAGGTCCAGGTAGGCTGTGTGGACCACCTTCCCCTCTTAAATGGCTTTGGTGACTGTTTCAAAGAAATCGACCAGGTTTAAGAGGCAGGATCTGCCCTTAACAAAGCCGAACTGGGTAGGATCCAGTGTCTGTAGGTCCCCAATATCTTTATTTATGAGGTCCATGATGATCCTTTCCATAGCTTTGCAGACCAAGCTGGTCAGGCTTATGGGCCGATAGTTTCCAGGATCCGTTGAGGCACCACCTTTGTGGAGAGGGACCACTGTTGCTGTACACCACTCTTTGGGTACATATCCTGTAGTAAGGCTGAGACTGAACAGTAATTTTTTGTTTAGGTTTAGTTCTTCTTGGAGTTCGTGTAGGACACAGCCCGGGACACCGTCTGGTCCCATTGATGCTGTGTTTTTTGCTTTGGAGAGGGCGGCTCTTACCTGAGCATCTGAGATGTCAGGGGGGGCAGCACTCTGCTGGGATAGATATTTGCCCTTTTGGTGGGGAAGGGGGGGGGAGAAGTTTGCGCTGAACCTGTCAGCTAGGATGTTGGCAGTGTCTGTGGGTTCGGTGTATTTTTTGTCATTTTGGACTAATTCTGAGCATATCTGGGAATTCCCACCCAGTTTCCTAACATAACTAAAGAAAGCCTTGTGATTATCCTTAGTGTCCTGTGCAATTTTTCTCTCGAAGCTGGCCTTAGACGATTTTATGAGTGCCCGTAGTTTTTTGCTAATACTGATCAGAGATGCCTTCCCTTTTTGTGATTTTGCTCTGTCATGTAGTAGCTTCCTCCTTCTATTGTATAGTTTGATTATGGCTGGGGTCCACCAGACAGGACGCCTGCCTTTGGAGGATTGGGTCTTGGTTTTGTTTGGGATTGCATGATCCATGCATTCCTGAAGGTGTTCATAGAATGCGTTTATAAAGGATTCTGTGGTCTGGGACGTATTTTCCACAGGCCCGGGGGCTTTGAAGGATTCCACCTCAGTTTTGAGGAGTGTGAAATTTGCTTTAGAGAAGTGTTTCACTGTGGTTTTCTGGGCAGGGGCTGGGATCGGGATGTGAATATCTGGTGAGATTAGTTTATGGTCTGATCTTACCAGTGAGGGATACACTTCTGGTCTGGAGCATAGAGTCCCCATCTTGGTGGTGATCAGGTCCAGTATGTTTTCCCTTCTTGTGGGAGTGGTAACAAGTTGTTCCATAGCATTTGAGTTTATAAATTCTAGGAACCTTTTGGCTAGGGTGTTGGAGCTAGAGTAATGCTCCCAGTCTATGTTTGGGTAGTTGAAGTCGCCCAATATAATGGTGTTTGGAGAGACCTTCATATTTTCCAGTGTTCTCAGGAAGGCCGAGTGGGGTTCCTGGGTTTGGGAGGGTGGTCTGTAGCAGGCTATAAACTGGAAGACAGTTTTACCCACTGTTAGTTGCACATGGATAGTCTCTGATGCTTCGTGCCACCAACCTGAAGGTGTGGGTATCTTTGACGAATATTGATACTTCCCCTCCTTTTGTGGTTCGGTCCAAGTTTTAGGGCCAAAAAACATGGTATGAGGTATAACCGGGTAGTGCTGGGGTGCTCTCGGGAGCCTTGAACCAGGTTTCTGTTACTGCACAGATATTGATGTTCTCTAAGGAGAGTTTTGAGTGCGTGCATCTTGAGGTTTAGACTTCTGGCATTGAGTAGCATTACTCTTAGTTTCTTATCCCTTGTGATACCTATGGAGGTGGGTTTGTCTTTTGAGCCTTGCCTAAAAAAGGCACTATGGGGGTGGCAAGAGCCTTTGCCAATATCCGAAAGCCAAGGGGTGACAGGTGCAAGCCGTCCCTAGCGAAGCATCGTGGCTTGTCGAGCATGTCATCCCAGGCTGACAGGCATTTGATCCCCTTTGAATGACACCAATACTTAAGCCAATTGTTGAAATTGATCATCTTGTCTTCATATTGTGGCATCATTCTTGGTGAGGGTAAAATGCTACTCAAGGTCAGAGTCATATCGGCCTGGGCTACATGCTCAGAGAGCTCCTCTATGTCTCTTTTCATGTAGTCCAGGGAGGTACATCTCAGGTCATTCACACCAGCATGGACAATGACTGAGTCATATTTGTACTTGCCTTGAAGTGACCTGAGTGCCTGTGTTATGTGGCGGATCCTAGCGCCCGACAGGCAACTCACCGTGACCTTCTCCTTGTTCAGCCTGGTGAGCGGGACGTCAGTGTGCCTGACGATAGAGTCACCTATTACAAGTGTATCAGGTGTGTTGTTTAGCCTTAAGGGCTGTGACTGTTCGGCACACTGGCTTTGTGAGCTATGTGTTGCACATGTTTTGTTTTGGTGTAGCGGTTGCTTGGGTGTCTGCTTTGGAGGTCTCTCTTGCTTAGGCAGATTTTTATTTAGAGCCTCCGAGTATGTTTTTGTGTGTTTGTGTTTGGTTTGCTGTCGTGGTAGGTCTATCTGAGACTGGAATTGTAGTGAGTGTGGTTTCCTTCTCCTCCTGACTGGTTACGCCAGTACTGAGTTGAGACAGCTTAGCCTCCAGTTTGGCTATATGGTTGCATCTCTCACATGTGTTGGAATTTGTTGGGAGGAGGAGAGGGTTGTCTGTGTACATGAGGCAGTTGTAACATTGCCTCAAGATTCCCAGATTCACCAGCTGGACTGGAGAGGAGATTGACAACTGACCTTTGGACATGCTAGAATAGTACTGGGAATTCCTTTATAATTGAAAAAAGGGCCAATGGGGAACAAGGTACTTAAGGGGAGTTTGTGAGGGTGTAGTGCTTTTAATTTTTTAGTGCTGACTTATATAATTGCTTTAGTGAGCAAGTGCCAGGCTTTAGAGTAGGAATAGGGTGTTTATTATGAGAACTAGATCAGTTCTAAGGGAAAAAGTGAAGAGCAGACTTTGTGGAGCCGAGAATGGTTTAAACCCAAATAAGAGGCGTTGCCTGATGCTGCTGTATGCGCAAAATCGCACAAAGCCGCGCTACAGCGGGTTTTATATAGGGGGGACTTGAAAGAGCTAGAAATTGGCCCAAAACAGCCAATAGACTACCAGATTCTTGTGCTGGGAACACTCCTCCAGGGATAGATAGGCTGTTCTAAGCTCCCCACTGCCACTGGTGAACAAAGAAGCCTCCCTTTATCCAAGAAAGGAAATGGGCAACACAGGAACTTTCCAGAAGTCCAGAATACAGCAAAGCCTGTATTTGGACTACTCATTTTACATTAAAGTCTTTGAGGTATTGATAATCATATGTAGTCCATGGTTAAGGTCTGTCAGCCTGTGTTTACCAGACATGTGAAGTGTGTGCATAAGCATGGTATTTAATCAGGCAGTGTTCAGATTTTCTCCTAAAAAGGGAGATGTGTTCAATGGACTTGCCTGTTAACACATAAAATGCAAAAAAAAAAACAAAACAAATAAAATGAGCATAACTTGGCACTACTGCCACGTCCATAGCAACTGCTTGGTGGTGAAACCTCATTTGAAAGACAAAAAAGTTAAAATTGCATCTGTACATCCTCTTGGCAGTTGAACTTCTTTATAAGACCTTTTACTACTGTGCATCAAATGTAATTCAGCTATTCAGCACCAACTCTGTGTTGAGTTATTGTAGCATATAAGGATAAAAGCCTGATTCATCTTCAGTCATCTTCTTAGATTTGCAGGTAGGCCCAAATTTGGGTGCATCTCTAGAGGATTACTTACAACAAATATTCTGGAAGAAGTTGAGAAATATTTCCTAAATTTGAAGGCACTTAAATTGGACTAAGCGTAGGGAATTCTTTCATTTTACCTGGTATATATTTCTAGTGGTTCTTTAAGTGTCCCAAGATTTTGCCTGTTTAACCAATTCCTCAATTTTGCTTTCAACAAAAATAGTTAATGGTTTGAATGTGGATCCTGCTGCCACTACTGTTTGCCATAGAGAGAGGTTGTTGATATCCTTGTATAGCTTTGGTACACCAAATATCACTGATATCCTCGCTTTTTCCACTGACATAAACAGCTGGTGAGAAATGTCACTATGTAAAAACACTATTACAAAATATTGTCTTTCTCTATGCTCAGTCAATATCTACTTTTTTTTGTAATCTCTATAAAAATTTGTCTCTGGAACTACTTGTGACATCTTGATGTATACTTCATTGTCCATCAGAACAAGAAACGCCCCCATTGTCATCATTATTGATATTACATAGTCATTTTTAAGTAATGAAAATTCACACTTATAATTAAAAAAGGATCATTTAGGTGTGTCTTCAGTTCAGTCTGCTCTCTTCAGAGGTCTGCTGTTGTAGTAAGAGTATTTAACACTGACTTTATTTGGTCTTTAAGCTTTAAACAGTTTTACATATATTTTCATGCATTTCATGACTATTTGTTTTTAGGCCGTTTCTCTAAGATATTTTCTCTCTTTCTGAAGGTGATGATATGAACCAATGGCTTCTGACGCGCCGTATTTTTTTGGTGGATACCTTAAGTGGTCGTGAAAATTTAGCAAGCAGCCCTTCAGTAATTCGTGTGGCTACCAAAATAAAATTTGGGTAAGGACAGGATATTATGAAATAAAAAGCCTTATAAACCCGTGTAATATGCATGTCATAATTTTTCCCAAATAACATCTGAAAAGTTTACTTTTCCATTGAGTGGGTACTTTTCATTTGGCAGCAGCTGGGTTATCCTTCATGAAAGTCCTGTCACATCAGTTCTTAGACCTGGCTTTTGCCCCAACAAATGGTGTGCAAGTTAAATGCTGGCATATGCTGTAGCATTCTTGTGCCGTGTTAGAAGGTTGAACTCCACGCATACTTTTCATTTCATTCCTTGTTAACCACACTATGTTTGGATCATATTCCTAACTTAAGTTTTTGAAAATCCTCATGTTTGACACCTAAGAAATATAAATGTTCATCATATTGATGACTGCTGCAGTAACCTTAGCTACATGGTTATATCTTGCCAAGAATATAACAGCCAGTCAGTTTCTAAAGGTTCACACCACCTTCCACGTGGCCAAACTCTGATATCTCAAGCTGAAATGAGTAAAAGACAAGTTTGGGAGCAAAGCTCTTCAGAGCTTTACAGCTGCCAAAGAGTGTACTCCTGTGAAGCTTTTGAGCATCAACAGTCAGCTTTCCTTTGCTAGACAAATACATTCCTTTTGGGGGAAAAAACTTCCACTTTCTTAGTTTTGTTTTATTATTTTCCTCTTCAAGAAAGTTTTTGTAAAGCTATGGGTGTTGTGTGTTAATGGACTGTCGCAACATACTTTTTTTTTCTGTGGAGAAATTTTATTTATTTTTTTTTTTTGAGAGGCTGGCATAGTGTTTTAAAGTGTTTTTTATTGTGCTTTTTTTTCCTGTCCAAAGGTAACCTATGTGAATTGGTAATGTGTATCAGCAGCTGCTGCTTATCTTCTCTGGGAGAGACACCATGTTCCACTTTAATGATGGAATAGACTACTGGTTCCATGTTAAGACCTTCTTCCATCCACAAAAGAAAGAGTTAAGCAAACAGCCTTTGCCACCACAGCAGACTAGCAGTTTGCCTCAGCTGCAGTTGGCCATTTGTTGCATCTCAGACCATGGATCCTTCTGGTGTAGGACCTACAGTCACTATGGACTAGGGGTTAAGCCACATCTTCTGCAGCTACTGGAGTCCCCTCAGTGGGCAAGGGAGAGCCACTCTTGTTGATCCTGGGAGAGGAAGGATTTCTCTGTTGTGTCAGAATGCTGTGCCCATCTCTGGGGATGCAGCTGTTGCCATTAGTAATGTAGTTGGCACCATTTTTTTCATGTCAAAAAGAAACAGAAAACTAAGCATGTATCTACTTCTCTTCAAATTTCATTTGACAGTATAACTGTGTCTGACTCAGGGTTTAATTCAGGCTTTTGATCCTTCTTGTAAAGTAGTTTCTGGTAAAAGGAAAAGGGGATTCATTTTTCCTGAAGAGATTCAAGATTCTGAATTTTAACAGTTAGTTGCAGGGATTAGTACAGGGTTTTTCTTTAAATTTCTGATTGAGACACAGAAGAGAGCTCAGTTTCTGATTCTCACATAGGTTCATAGGTAGGTACTAGGCTATCGGCCCTAGGGCCTATACAAGACCAGCCAAAAAGGTACCCTGACTTTTGCCACCCAAGAAAATTATTTTCCTGTGCCATTGTTGAACAGAGCCACAGAAGTGATCCCCGGGGTGAATTTCCTATTTCACATCCAATCATCAAGATTTTTCTTGAAGAGTACTAATGAAGAGCTTTGTTTGATATAGATAGGTAGTTTATTCGGGTCTATGTTAAATGTTCGAACATCCAAAATGTCGAACATTACATGGTCGAGACCAAATGTTTGACATTTGGATGTTCGAACATAAAAAAAAAAAAGAAAACACAGAAAAAAACACTTGAACAGTGTAGGTAGGAGGGCAAGCCCCCCTGCACCCCCCCTACTTAAATATACCAACTCCGAGACTGCACTTCAGTGCAGAAAAGGGAAATTATCCCTGTCTGCACAGTACAGTGCCGTTGAAAGTCTGTCTTCGAGCACTCAAAATTTTGAACGTTTGGTCTCGACCATGTAACGTTTGAAATTTTGAGAGTTCGAAGATTTGACAGGTACCCGTTCATTCCAGAGTATGGGAAGTCTCTGGGACAGGAATCTATTCCTCTGGCATGATGATCATCGTGTTACACTGCTGTAGTCATCACACTTGGGTTATCCTGCCGTCAGGCGGTCCCGCAGTCGGCCTGAGTTCCAAAGTCTTGGTCCGGCGTCAGTTGCTGTCGCTTCTTCCCTGACGTCAGTGCGCCAGGGGTATATAAGATGCATCCAACGCCATTTTCTTCAGTCTTTCTTGCCGTGCGGTGCCCGAAGCAGAAGCAGTTCGCAAGTGCCGGTCGGCCGACTCCTGAGATTTTCGAAGTCAAATTTCAGATCCAAAGTCTTCAATAAAGCTAAGTACCCCATTGGGGAAATTTTTTTCTTGCCTCAGACCGATGTCAGAAAAAGTTAATAATTGTATTTCTTGTGGGAAGCAAATACCTCATAAGGACTTCCACTCTTACTGTATTCCATGCCTAGGCCCTGATCACAACATCACTAGTTGTCGGTTTTGTGCTAGATTTAACAAACGCACTATAAAAAGACGTTTTGATTTTGCTTTACACTACTTTGGACGAAGGTTCAATTATACTATGCCGTCGGATCAGCCGACGACCACAATACTGAAAAAACGCAAAGACAAGGATAAAGACAGGCATCCGAGGTCCAAAACCGACGACAAAACCTCTTCTAGGCCAGTCGCCGGTTCTCAGTGAGGCGCATTCGCAGCTCCTGATACCCGCTACGTCAGAGCCACAGACCGCTTCCGACTCCCACATGGAGACAGCTAGGCCTCTGGAAACTCAAGGTATTGGGCCTACGGAAACTAATCCCTCAGATGGGTCCAGAGCCTCTGAGCAGGCATCGGCTTCTGAGAGTGTTTTCAGACCTTCACAACTTACCATTAAAACAACAGCCAAGACAAAGGTACCATTAAAGACAAAGAAACAAGTACAGCATTCTTCTGGACAGTCCTCCATGCCTAAGAAACAGATGCTTAAAATGGCCAAAGACCTCATTACTCTAATCAGGGGTTCCCATCCCCCTCCAGAGAAAAGGCCTAGGCAGGATACAGACTATGACTCCTCTGATCAGGTTTCCATTTCCTCTGATTCCTCTTCAGACCAGGGATACTCTCTACCCCCCTATGAGGACTCTGATGCTGAAGAATCTATCCCTTCAGCCTCTCCTCCTGAGGATTATTCTTTTGGGGAAACTTTACATACCATGAGGGAGCATTTCCATTGGGAAAGTCAGGATTACTTAGAATCCAAGAAAAGGCTCAGGGATTTCCTCTTATTGCCTCAGCACAGGCCCCTGGCTATTCCGCCTGTGCTAGATATTGTGGATGATGTGTTCTCTGAATCCAGCCTATCTCCTGACTCTTTGCCCCCTGCCAAGCCAGATAGGTATTATAGAGTCCCTGACTCTCACAAGTTTCTTTACAAAAACCCTTCTGCTGATCCAGAAACTATTTCCCAGGGCCCAAAAGGGGTTAAGGCTTCAATTGCAAAAAATCCAGTACCCTCTGACAGAGATTCCAGAGCTTTGGATAGATGGGGGAAGAAAGTATACACGTCTGCAACTTTAGCAGTAAGAGCTTTAAATTGCCAGTTTCACATGCTTAAGTACCAACAATATTTAATGGCTCAGTTAAAACAGAAAATGATTGTAAGCTCAGAAGCCCCTGATTGTAAAGAAATGCAGGATTTATTGCATGCAGTTGAACAGGTGGGAAAACATACTCTGCAATGTGGTTTTGATTCTTTAGAGGCCTCTTGTAGAGACGCAGTTACAGATTCAGTTATTCGAAGACATGCTTGGTTAAAAAAACAGAGTTTACCTGATCATGTTAAGCCAAAATTATTGGATGCTCCTTTACAGCATGATACCTTGTTTGGTATTAAGGCAGAAGAGGTGTTAAAGAAAATGGAGGATAAAGCTAAAATCTATGCAAAACAGTCAAGGATTTCTTACAGGTACAGCCACCTCGCTTTAGCAGAAATTGGCCAACAAAGAATTGGTCCTTTCCAGTGTCAGACAGGCCACAGAGAGGCAGATACAGATGCCCAAGAGGCAGATCTCAACCCCAAGGCTCAAACAGACAACGACAGTGGGGCACCTCAACCCCAAAAGGAGGTGAGGGCAAATCTCAACCTTACAGGAAACAGTCACAATGACTTTTCTCTTCGTACGCCAAGCACGTCCCTTTTGGAAGCCCCCTTAGGGGGGAAACTAGCACTTTTTTCTCAAAACTGGCAAACAATCACCCAAGACAAATGGGTTCTGAATTGTGTCCAAAGGTTACAGATTCCACTTTCATACTTTACCAAGGCTAAAAGGAATGCCAGACCTGCCACAAAATCAATGGGCAGAGGCACAAAAGCAAATTTCAGCCCTCATGGACATGAGAGCTATTCAAAAAGTACCACAACAGGAACAAGAACAAGGATTTTACTCAAGGCTCTTCCTGGTCCCCAGAAAGGACAAGGCCTGGAGGCCCATAATAGACCTTTCAATTCTGAATACTTACCTGGATATTCCGAAATTGAAAATGTTGACGTTACAGCAGCTTCTACCCATGCTGGGCAAGAAGGCTTGGCTTGTTACTCTGGACCTCAAAGAGGCATACCTGCATGTCCCTATAAGACAAAATTGCAGAAGATACCTCAGATTCAAAGCTGGTACAATGCACTACCAATTCTCTGCACTGCCCTTTGGCTTATCTACTTCACCCAGGGTCTTCACAAAGTGCCTGGCACCAGTAATTACGTTTTGCAGACAAAAAGGAATTCAAATATACCCATACCTGGACGACTGCCTCATTCAAGCAGAGACAAAGGACATTCTTCTACAGCATCTGGCGTTTGTAAAAAGGTTGCTAATTTCTCTAGGGTACACAGTAAACGAAAAGAAGTCAAAACTAGTGCCCTCGCAACAGATTATATTCCTGGGTGCCAGCTTAAATACAACGGCCCAGATGGCTTACCTCACGCCAGACAAACAAGTTCAACTAACTCAATATTTTCAGTTACTGGCAAAAAAGTCCCATCTCCCTGCAAGAAAAATTCTGCAGGCCCTGGGATTCATGGCATCCTGCATACTACTAATACCATATGCCAGACTGCATATGAGGAAATTACAATGGTACCTAAAAAGTGTTTGGTCTCAACACTCTCACAGTTTAGAAGCAGTAATACCAATGATTCCCTGCCTACAACAGGAGTTTCGATGGTGGGCACAGGCATGTCACCCAAACAAGGGTCAGCCTTTTACCCAACCCACAGCCAGGCAAACCCTAACAACAGATGCTTCGGATTACGCCTGGGGAGCACACATGGCAGGAAAATGCATTCAGGGCAAGTGGACCACAGACCAGATGCATCTTCACATCAATCAAAAAGAGATGTTGGCTGTTCAAAATGCCCTAACAGCTTTCAAGGACCTTCTACATCCAGGACAACTATTACTAAAGACAGACAACACTACAGTAATGTGGTACATAAACAAGCAAGGGGGCACTCATTCTTATCCCCTATGCAGGCAAGCCATGACCTTGTGGAACTCAACTCTAACGTTCCAAGTTCACCTGCAAGCACAACTCCTGCCAGGAAAGAAAAATACTCTGCCAGATGATCTAAGCAGAAATATCATGGACCCTCACGAATGGAAATTGAATCCGCAAATCTTCAGCATGGTTACACAAAAATGGGGATGCCCAGACATAGATCTTTTTGCCTCCCCACTGAATTGCCAACTACAAAAATTCTGCACAAGGACTTATCACAAACAAGCATAGGTTCATAGGTTCATACTAGGCTATCTGCCCTGGGGCAATTATAAGCCTAGCCCGATTCTGTATTGCTTACGCCACCCCTTAATTTGAGTATACTATGCCCTTTTTAAGGTTTAGTTTACTGTGCCTCTGTCTAATAGTGACACGGGAGTAATCCCTGGGACAAACCTACGATCCCCCATCCACTTATCGAGATTCTTCTTGAAGAGATTCAGTGAGGTGCTCTGCCTCACATGAACTGGAATTCTATTCCAGAGCGAAGGGAGCCTCTGGGTTATGAACCTGTCCCTCCAGTAAGTTCTATTTATTTCTGTGCTGAGGTTCAAGTCCCTCGAGCGTGTGGCTCTAAGGAATTTAGATTTACTGAGGTGGAGCATGTCCATTAATTCTGGATTTGACATAGCTTTGTATGTCAGGCATAGATCTCCTCGCAGTAGGCGGTATGCAACTGAGTAGAGCTGGAGTTTTTTTAACCGAGCAGCATATGGCATCTGTTTGAGACCCTTGATCCTCTTGGTGAGATACTTTTGGGGTCTTTCTAATTGCTGTAGGTGTCGGGTAAGGTACATCCCAAAAGGGGCATTGTATTCTATGATGGGCCTGATGAGGGATGAATAAAGGGGCACGATTACCTCTCTTTATCTAGATGTGAAACCCTTCGTGATGAGGTGGGCTATGTAGAAGGTCTTTCTAACCACTTTGGCAATATGGTTTTCAAAGGAGAGATTGCTATCAACTTGGGTCCCCAGGTCCCTAATAACTTTCTCTGTACTTAATGGGTTTCCGCCTATGTGGTAATTTGTGGGCACATTGTTTTTGCCAAAGGGTATGACTATACATTTTTTGTCATTTAGCTTTAAACCATGGCGCTGGCACCAGTTATCTGTCTCTGTGAGACCTTTTGAAGGATGTTTGTGTCAGCTGGAGAGTTGATTATGGCCCAGTTTGCAGTCGTCTGCGAACTTGGTGAGCCATAGTCCTCCCACGTTTCCCTGTACCTCGGAAAAGTATATACCGAACAAGAGTGGTCCCAGGACAGAACCCTGTGGGATGCCACTTGTGACCGGTTTCGAGTCTGACATGGCTCCAGCAACTCTCACTCTGTGGGTTCTGTCTTTGAGCCAGTTTGCGACCCATCTTGTGACATAGGGGTTTATATTTAAGCTGGATAGCTTATCTATGATGCCCGAGTGGGGTATTGTGTCATATGCCTTTGCAAGGTCCAGATAGGCTGTGTGGACTACCTTCCCTTCATCTATGGCTTTGGTGACTGTTTCAAAGAAGTCAACCAGGTTCAAAAGGCAGGATCTGCCCTTGACAAAGCCGAACTGGGTAGGATCTAGTTTCTGTAGGTCCCCAATGTCTTTGTTTATGAGCTCCATGATGATCCTCTCCATAGCCTTGCAGACTAAGCTAGTCAGGCTTATGGGGCGATAGTTTCCAGGGTCCGTAGAGGCTCCACCTTTGTGGAGTGGGACCACTGTTGCTGTACGCCATTCTGTGGGCATATATCCTGTAGTGAGGCTGAGATTGTATAGCTGTTTTATTTGAGGGATTAGTTCCTCTTGTAGTTCATGTAGACGCAACCTGGGACGCCATCTGGTCCCATGGAAGCAGTGTTTTTTGTTTTGGAGAGGGCAGCCTTCACCTGAGCATCTGAGATGTTTGGGAGGCAGCCCTCTGCCGGGATAGATACTTGCTCTTTTGGGGGGGAGGGTTGGAGAAGTTTGCACTGAACCTGTCTGCCAGGATATTGGCGATGTCTGTGGGTTCAGTGTATTTTTTGTCGCTTAGAATCAACTCAGAACAAGTCTGGGAGTTGCATCCCAGGTTTCTAACATAACTGAAAAAAGCCTTATGATTGTCTTTGGTGTCCTGTGCAATTTTTCTCTCAAGCTGGCCTTGGAGGATTTTATGAGGGATCGTAATTTTTGCTAGTACTGATCAGAGATGCCTTCCCTATTAGGGATTTTGCTCTATCATGTAGTAGCTTCCTCCTTCTGTTGTACAGTTTATTTATGGCAGGGGTCCACCAGACTGGACGCCTGCCTTTGGATGATTGGGTCTTGGTTTTGTTTGGGATAGCATGATCCATGCATTCCTGGAGATGTCCGTAGAATGCATTTATATAGGATTCTGCAGTTTGGGCTGTAGTTTCCACTGGCCCTGGGGCCTTGAAGGATTCCACTTCGGTTTTGAGAAGTGAGAAGTTCGCTTTTGAGAAGTTTTTCAATGTGGTTTTCTGGGCTGGGGTGGGGTCGGATGTGGACATCCAGTGAAATTAATTTATGGTCTGATCTTACCAATGAGGGATATACTTGTGGTGTGGAGCATAGAGTCCCCATGTTGGTAATGATCAGGTCTAGTATGTTGTCCCCTCTTGTGGGAGTGGTGACTAGTTGTTCCATAGCATTTGAGTTTATAATTTCCAGGAATCTTTGGGCTAAGGTGCTGGGGCTTGAGTAGTGCTTCCAGTCGATGTTTGGATAGTTGAAGTCGCCCAATATAATGGTGTTCGGAGAGATCTTAATGTTCTCCAATGTTTTCAGGAAAGCCGAATGGGATTCCTGACTTTGAGAGGGTAGTCTGTAGGATGCTATAAACTGAAAAGCAGTCTTGCCCACTGTTAGTTGCACATGGATGGTCTCCGATACTTCGTGCAATGCCACTAACCTGGAGGTATGGATATCCTTGATAAATATGGAAACTCCCCCTCCTTTTGTGGTTCGGTCCGGGTTTTGGGGCCGAAAAGCATGATATGAGGTATAGCCTGGTAGTGCTGGGGTGCTCTCTGGAGCCTTGAACCAGGTTTCTGTCACTGCACAGATATCGATGTTCTCCATACTGAGGAGAGCTTCGAGTGCGTGTATCTTGCGGTTAAGACTTCTGGCGTTTAGCAGCATTACCCTTAGTTTCTTGTTCCTTGTGCTGTCTATGGGGGTGGCTTTGACTTTTGAGCCTTGCCTAAAAAAGGCACTATGGGGGTGGCAAGAGCCTTTGCCAATATCCGAAAGCCCAGTGGTGACCGGTGCAAGCCGTCCCTAGCAAAGCAACGTGGCTTGTCGAGCATGTCATCCCAGGCTGACAGACACTGGATCCCCTTTGAATGACACCAAAATTTTAGCCAATTGTTAAAATCGATCATTTTGTCTTTGTACTGTGGCATCATTCTAGGTGAGGGTAAGATGCTGCTCAAGGTCAGGGTCATACCAGCCTGGGCTACATGATCAGAGAGCTCCTCTATGTCTCTTTTCATGTAGTCCAGGGAGGTACGTCTCAGGTCATTCACACCAGCATGTACAATGACTGAGTCATATTTGTATTTGCTTTGGAGTGACCTGAGTGCTTGCGTTATGTGTCGGATCTTAGCACCCGACAGGCAGCTCACTGTGACCTTCTCTTTATTCAGCCTGGTGAGCGGGACGTCAGTGTGTCTGACAATAGAGTCACCTATAACAAGAGTATCAGGTGTGTTATTCAGCCTTAAGGGCTGTGGCTGCTTGGCACACCGACTTTGTGGGTTATGTGTTGTGTGTGTTTTGTTTTGAGGTAGCGTTTGCTTGGATGTCTGCTTTGGAGGTCTCTGTTGCTTAGGTAGATTTTTATTTAGAGCCTCCGAGTATGTTTTTGTGTATTTATGTGTTTGGTTCGCTGATGTGGTGGGACTATGTGATACTAGAATTGTGTTGTGTGAGGTTACCTTCTCCTCCTGACTGGTTACACCAGTTTTGAGATGAGAGAGCTCAGCCTCCAGTTTGGCTAAATAGTTGCATCTCTCACATATATTTGAACCTGTTTGGAGGAGGAGAGGGTTGTCTGTGTACATGAGACAGTTGTAACATTGCCTCAAAATTCCCTGATTCACCAGCTGGACTGGAGAGGAAACCATTGACTGACCTTTGGACATGCTAGAGTAATAGGGAAACTGAATTTAAGACGGACCAATAGAGGACAGGGTAATCGTAGAGAGTATAAGAGTAAGTAGTGCTTATGGTTTAATAGTGCTAACTTGTATGATTACTTAATTGGACCAGTGAAGGGCCTTAGAATGAGAATATGGTGTTTAAATTGAGAGATAGAGCAGTTCTAAGGGAAAAAGTGAAGAGCAGACTTTGTGGAGCTAGGAATAGTTTAAACCCAATTAGGCGGCGCTGCCCGTTGTTGCGCTATGCTCAAAAAACGCGCAAAACCACGCAAAAGAGGGTTTTAAGAGAGGAAGATGAAGGAGTTTTGGAATTGACCCAGAATGTCCAATAAAACTACAGTTTCAAGTCAGTAACCACTCCCACAGGGGCAGGCAGGCTGCTCAATGTTTTTCACTGCCAGTGATCAACAGAGAGACTTTCCTTTAGCCCAAGCAAAAAATGGCCTCACAGAAACTTACAAACAGTTCAAGAACAGCAAGCCTGTAACTGAACTTTTTTAAATCTCAGAAAAGTGGGGAAAAAAGCAAGATTTTTTTGTTTTTGTTTGTTTTTTTCAGAGATAGCAGAGGTTAACAAGTATCAACAAGTTATAACAGTGCAGTAAATGACCCCACACAAGAGTGCTAGGCCAAAGACAGATAAAATGCAAGTTTTGAGAAAAAACGATTTTAAAAATAAGTGCAAACAGGAAATTCAGTAAACAGCTCTAGGTTGTGCTCTAAATACAGTTACTAATGCAGAAATCAAATTTAACAAGCCAGAAAATGCTCAAAATAGGCGGCTATGCAGAAAAACTTAGCAAATAAACAGAGGAAAAATACTTAGTCTCAAAAGTGGCTCCTTTCTTCTCTCATTGTTTTCTCCTCTTGGTGGGTGCTTCACCAACAGCCAACAAGCCTGAAAAGACGCCAAAACCATGAGGCAACCAGGTTTTAAGATGCCCTTCTGTTCAACTGTAAAAGCCTAAAAGTTTATGCCTTCCCACCACTGCCTCTCCTTTCAAAGGTACTCCTAAAAGCCAGACAAGAAAAAACACAAATGCTCCTGATTGCTCCAGACTGGCCATACCAGCACTGGTACCCTATCTTAAGGAACTTGGCTCAGGGACCACCATGGATTTTGCTTCAAATTCCACACCTTCTGACTCAACAAAACAATCAGATCCTGCACAGTCAGCTCAAAACCCTAAACCTGGCTGCATGGCAGATACATTAGCCAAACAGGCAACACCTCTCTCTAAAGCTGTTATGGATGTCATTTTGGAGGCCAGGAGGCCTAGCACCAGGAAAGCTTACTCAGAAAAATGGAAGAGATTCTGCACCTGGAACCATGCTCAAAGCCTTGACCCCCTTGTTCCAAACATTCCTCAGATTTTACAATACTTAACTGAGATGCTGGACAGAGGCCTGTCTTTCTCATCAATTAAGATCCACGCCTCTGCTATTTCAGCACATTACAACATGGATCCTCCTTTATTCTCTCATCCCTTGCTAAAGCAGTACCTCAGAGGGGCTAAAAACATAAGACTACCCCGGAGAGCACCAACACCAACTTGGGACCTCAATTTTGTTTTGGAAAAACTGACCCTACCACCTTCTGAGCCGGCCAATACAGCCGATCTAAAAATTTTATCATGGAAAACAGCTCTGCTCCTGGCAGTAACTTCAGCACGAAGAGTCTCAGAGCTACAGGCATTAATGGCAGTGGAACCTTTTACAATTTTTCATCAGGACAGGGTATCTTCAAGGACAAACCCTACCTTTATGCCAAAGGTGGTATCTAGTGTGGCTCTTAACCAAACCATCCATTTGCCAACCTTTTATCCAAACCCCCAGAATAAAGGGGAGAAACTTCTGCATTCTTTGGACATACACAGGCAGCTACGCTTCTTCTTGGACAAAACAAAAGCTTTCAGGAAAACTGAGCAACTGTTTGTGGCATATGCTGCAGGATCACAGGGCAAGGCTTTCTCAAAGCAGACTATATCCAAATGGATAGGACACTGTATTCGGTACTGCTACACACATCAGGGAAATTCAGTCCCAAATAACAGACCACATTCCACCAGGGCAACAGCCTTTCTCAGAGGAGCACCTACCAAGGAAATTTTGGAGGCTGCAACTTGGAGTTCAGTGCACACCTTTACCAAGCATTACCACCTGCCTCTTTACTCTAAATCCAGAGCAGGATTTGCCACTGCAGTTCTGCAGGGCCTCATAGCCAATCCTAACTCTTTATAGACCAGCCACCCAACCTTAGCTTTGGGATTCTACCAAAGTGTGATGACTGCAGCAGTGTAACACGAACATAGTACAGTTTTGTACCTACCATAAATGTAGATGCTCGAGTGTTCACACTGCTGCAGTCCAGGTTACCCTCCCTCCATCCCCTCTGTAATAGCTGGACTTATCTATACCTTTCTGTCCTATACAACCTTTGGGGTGTATTTGCTGGTAACTGAAGGTATTGTTTTTATTTTATATGTATATTTGTGATTAGCAATATGTATTGCCTACCTACTTGGGGGCACCTGACATCTGGGGCAAGAGAAACTGAAGAAAATGGCGTCGGATGCATCTTGTATACCCCTGGCGCACTGACGTCAGGGAAGAAGCGATAGCAACCGACGCCGGACCAAGACTTTGGAACTCAGGCCGACTGCGCGACCGCCTGATGGCAGGATAACCCAAGTGTGATGACTGCATCAGTGTGAACACTCAAACATCTACATTTATGGTAGGTACAAAACTGTACTTTCTCTTTATTGTGGTGACAAGGTTTAGGTCCCTAGAGCGTGTAGCTCGGAGGTATTGGGACTTCTTGTGAGGTATTTCTGCGGCCTTTCCAGTTATTGTAGATGTCTTGTGAGGTACATACCAAATGGGGCATTGTACTCTATAATGGGTCTAATGAGTGATGAGTAGAGGGGAACAATGACCTCTTTTTTCTGGATGAGAAACCTTTTGTGATTGTGCCTGGTAGAAGGATTTCCTGACTACTGTGATTATCAAAGGAGAGACCACTGTCCGCCTGTGTCTCAAGGTCTCTTATCACACTTTCGGTGTTAAGTATACTACCGCCTATGTTGTAGTTCATGGGTACAGAGTTTACCAAAGAGGATGACGTTGCACTTTTTGGCATTGAGCTTGAGGCCATGGCTTTGATACCAGGTATCTGTCTCAGTGAGGCGCTTTTGCAGGATGTCCACATTGTTAGGAGTTTCGATTATGGCTCCTAGTTTGCAGTCATCTGTGAACTTCTGTGTTAGCCTGTACTTCAGAGAAGTAGATACCAAACAGGAGAGGACCCAGGACTGAACATTGTGGTACTGCACTTGTCACTGGTCTGAAGTCGAATTTGGAGTCTGCTACTTTTACAGTGTGGGTTCTGTCAGTGAGCCAGTTGGCAACCCATCTTGTGACATAGGGATTTATACCTAGTTTAGTGAGTTTATCTATAATTCCAGAGTGGGGGATGGTGTCGAAAGCCTTGGCAAGATCTAGATGAGCTGTGTGAACCACCTTACCCTCGTCTACGGCTTTGGTGACTGCTTCAAAGAGGTCTGTCAGGTTTAGGAGACATAATCTGCATTTTACAAACCCGAACTGGGTGGGATCCAGAGTTTGGAGATTACCAATGTCTTTGTTTATAAGTTCCATGGCCTTGCAGACCAGGCTCGTCAGGCTGATGGAGTGGTAGTTCCCAGGGTCTGTGGTGGCTCCCCCTTTGTGGAGTGGGATAACCGTTGCTGTGCGCCATTCATTTGGCACAAAGCCTGAGGTGAGGCTATGATTGAACATGGTACTTGGGTGGGGTGCCAGTTCGTTCTGTAGTTCGTGTAGAATGCAACCTGGGATGTTGTCTGGTCCCATGGATGCTGTGTTCTTGGCTTTGGAGAGTGTGGTTTTTACCTGTGCAGCCGTGATTACAGGAATTTTGCATTTTTCCGGTATAGAGATGGGCTCTTTGGGGGGTGAGAGTGAGGTAAAGTTAGCACTGAACCTATCTGCCAGGATGTTGGCAATATCAGTTGGGTCTGTATATTTAGTGCCATTGTGCTGTAACTCAGAGCAGATCTGAGTGTTGCCATTGAGATTCTTGACATAGCTGTAGAATGCCTTGTGGTTGTCTTTAGAATCAGTGGCGATTTTGGTTTCGTAACTAGCTTTGGAGGATTTTATCAGGGATCACAGCTTCTTACTGAGGCTTACCAGGGAGCTCCTCCACTCATGGAATTTTACTCTCTTTTGCAACAGTTTCTTCCTTCTGTTGTACAGTTTGTTTATGGCAGGGGACCACCAGATTGTCTTTTTTTTTTTTTTTTTTGGAGGATAGCGTCTTGGTTCTGTTTGGGATAGCACTCGTGTAAGTGCTTATAAATTGCAATTGTGTAGGATTCAGTAGTCGTAACTGTATTGTCCATCTGCATTGGTATCATGAAGTTCACCACTTCTGTCTTAAGAAGCATGAAGTTGGCTTTAGAGAAGTTTTTTACTGTGGTTTCCTTAATGGGAGGTGGTGGCCGGATGTGGATATCTAGGGTAATTGGCTTATGGTTGGATTGGACCAATGAGGCGTTGACTTCAGGTGTGGAACACCGGTCACTCATGTTGGTAATGACTAGATCTAGGATATTGTTGCCCCAGGTGGTGGTGGTGTGGATAAATTGATCCAGGGCATTGGGGTTTATGAATTCCAGAAAGCGTTGAGCAAAGGAGTTGGTACATGAGTAGTTTTCCCAGTTAATGGTGGGGTAGTTGAAATCGCCCATTATTAGGGTGTTTGGTTGAACCCTAATATTTTCCAGTACATCAAGAAAAGAGGAGTGGGAATCCTGGGGCATGGTGGGGGATCTGTAGCAAGCTACAATTTGGATTGCAATTTTCCCAGAGTTAGTTGCACTGGGATAATCTCTGCTGCATTATGCTGAGCAACTAGCCTGGAGGTGTGGATATCCTTAATGAATATGAACACACCTCCGCCTTTGGTGTTCCAGTCCAGGTTACATGGCTGAAAAGTATGGTATGAGTTATAGCCTGGTAGTGCAGGGGTGCTCTCTGGAGCTTTGGACCAGGTCTTAGTCACTGCACAGATATCGGTATTTTCCATTTTAAGGAGTGCCTTGAGTGAGTGCATTTTGAGATTTAGACTTCTAGCATTGAGTAGCATCACCCTCAGTTTTTGCTTGCCTGTTCCTGTTACGGTGGTGAGTTTGTCATTTGAACCTTGCCTAAAAGGGCACTATATGGTCGGCAAGAACCTTAGCCAGTATCCGGAATCCCAGGGGTGACAGGTGCAGGCCATCTCTGGCAAAGCATCATGGTCTGTCGACCATGTCATCCCAGGCAGACAGATACTGGATCCCTTTAGAATGACATCAGAAGCATAGCCAATTGTTGAAGTCAATCATTTTGTCCTTGTACTGCGGTATCATTCTGGGTGATGGCAGAATGCTACTCAGGGCTAGGTTCATACCTGCCTGGGCTACAAGATCGGAGAGCACTTCCATGTCTCTTTTCATGTAGTCCAGGGATGTGTGTCCCCAGTCGTTCACACTAACATGGACAATGACAGAGTCATATTTGTACTTGTTGTGGAGTGACCTGAGTGCGTGGGTTATGTGGCGGATCCTGGCACCCGACAGGCAGCTGACAGTTACCTTCTCCTTGTTTATCCTGGTGAGTGGGACATCAGTGTGCCTGACTATAGAGTCACCTATGAGTAGTGTGTTGGGTACGTTTTGCCTTATTGGCTGTGGTTGAGTGGCACACTGAGTCTCCAGGATGTGTCATTTGGGTTGTGTTGGGGGGTGGAGGTTGCTTGCATTTCTGCTTTGGAGGTCTCTGTTGCTTGAGCAGATTATTATTGAGAGCCTCCGCAAATGTTTTTGTGTTTCTATTTGGTGGTGTAGATTTAATGAGATTGTGATGAGTGTGGTGTGGTGCAAGTGTTTACCTTCTCTTGACTGCCAAGTTCTGTCTTGGTTGGAGAGAGCTTTACCTCCAGTTTAGCTAGATAAGTGCATCTCTCACAGGTTGTAGTGTTGGGTGTTAGGAGCAGAGGGTTGTATGTGTGTACATGAGGCAATTTCTACATTGCCCCAAGATGCCCAGATTCATCAGATAGGAGAGAACACTGGGAGCTGACCCTTGGACATGCCTGAATAAAAAACTATTTTTTTCTAGATAAGTGAGGAAGGTGAGTACAAGACCCTTTTTTCCTCTAAGCAAGTGAGGAAAGTAAGTTCCAAAACTGTTTTCCTCTAGGTAATGAGGAAGGTTGAGTGCTGTAGTAATTAGTAGGTTATTTAGTGCTTACAACAAGTTCTGAACAAGTGCTGATCGCGAATAAGCAAATTCAAGTGCTAAAACTAAGAATCTGTATCCGGACTAAACTAGTTACAGGAAAGGGGGGAAACAAGTGCTAATGTGGGCTTTTAAATCAGAAAATTGAGAGAGATGGAAAAACTGCCCAAACGGCCAATAACTACAGTTTCTTGACCAGAACCATTCCTTATGTGGTAGATAGGTTGCCTAGTGTTTACCACTCCCACTGATAAGCTAGAAGGCTTCCCTCCAACACAGAAAGCTTGGCGGACTCAGAAGCTTACATACAGTCCTGGATACAGCAAGTCTGAATCTAGACTACACTAGTTACAGGAAAGGTAGGAAACGAGCTTAGATTATTTTTGTACAGAAAAGTAGCTAAAACAGCAGTAAAAACAATTCAAATGCAGTGCAAGCTAGCACACTTGAGTATTTAGCAATGTTAGACCAAACAGTTTAAAAAATGGTATTAAATTAAAAATGACTAAAAACAAGTGCAGAAGGAGTCTTATGAGGTAGAATGAGGTAAAGAGATGGGACTGGGGGAGTGTCCCAGTTCAAATCTACAGTGTGGCGGGCAACTGCAACAAGACAGGAATAGGGAGGGTGAGTAGGGGAAAACCAACACCTTCAGCAGAGATCTGAAAACTATACAGTGAAGCAAAAATAACAGTGCACCACTATGAAGTCAGCCAGCAATGATATACAATTAGTCGAGCAACAATTAACAGTGCACAACTCTGAAGTGCCAGAAAAATATACTTAGCTCTGAATATCTCCAGATAGTTTGAAGAGCACTCTGTCAGGACACAGGAAGGCTCCAACAATGATATCACTGTGGAGTTTTCTCTTTTCCTGAGACTGTTGATAGAATGTGCCAGTGTTTTCAGTGGGAGAACACTGAGGTTTCTCAGTACCTCAGAATATACCATTAGTTGTTACAGAAAGTTTCTGCAGTATCTACACCAATTCTTTCTGTTTTGTCTGGTTTAGAGGATGGATGGGTGTGTTTACTACCTGTAATTTTCCTAATAGTTAGCCAGCTGGCCCTAAAAAGGCAGGTATGATGTATAAAGTTCATCAGTCTTTTAAACTTTTATTCACTGTTCCCAAACCTGACCCTACAGCTATAGCTTTAGTTTTTCCCATTGTTGCAAAGCACTTAGTTAATTCTAAACCTACTGTTTTTGTTAAGGATGAAAAATTATTGATAGGTAGATTTTCATAATTTTGAATTGTCAGACTATATGTTAGATTGTTCTGCCAATTTGTGAAAGTATGAGGAATGGTTTATCTGCAGTTTCTTCTTGTGAGAAAAATCTGCTTTAAATAGCTGTTTCTTTTGCACAGGTCACTATTCATTGTTTGCAACGTGCATATGATTTGTTTTATATTTCTTCCAGGGCTTAGGTTGTGATTGTGTTTGGCCTCTCTGCTGCCGAAGTGATCAAAAAGCATGAAGAAAGGTGCAAGCTGATCCAGGGAATCTCAAAAGTTTTTCAACCCTCCATTTGCAATGAATTTTTTTAATCTTTTCATCCAGTTTTGGCAAAAAAAAAAAAACAAAAAAAAAACCCAGAATAAGCAGTCTTAACAAAATTTAGATAAACAGACATTTAAGAAGAAATTCTAAGGGAGTTCAGAAAAGATATCTCGAACCGCCCAGGACCAAGGACATTCTAGCATGTCTAATGACTGTTCAAGAGATCTTGTGAGCCTCATCCACCCTGGCTCCTTTTTTCTTCCAGAAAGTCTCAATCTCCATTTTTCTCTTTGGCAGCAGATCATTTCAGACAAATGGGTTCTGAAAAGTCATTCATCAAGGTTACAGATGGCAGTGGGAGGAAATTCCTCCTTTCCAGGAGGTCATTCCTCATCCTCCATATCAGAAGCTTTTGTTTCCTCCTGTTCTTCATCACATGCAGTCCCAAGGAATGGTTGTACCAGTTCCTCCTTCCCAGGTGGAAAAGGGTTTTTATTTAAGGATGTTTCTAGTGCAAAGAAAGAAAATGCTTGGGGACAAGTTCTAGATGTTTCTTTCCTAAACCTGTTTCTGATAGTGCCCAAATTCTTAATAATGTCACATCACAAACTATTACCTCCTCTTCCTCTTTCACATTTCCTGGTAACACTAGACTTAAAAGATGTTTATCATTAGATCCCTATTCATCCAGACTTTGACACACAAAACTTAAACATCTGATCACATTGTCAGTTCTCTGTCTTACCCTTTGGACTATCTAAGAGTGTCCTCATTGTAGCTCACTGCAGGCTACACGCTATCTACATTTTTCTATATTTAGATGACTCGCTTGTCTTTGCAGACTCTCAAAGTGTCAAGAATCTCTCTCTTGGATGAGAGATCTCTTAAACAAGCTGGGATTCCAAGTGAACATTCAGAAGTCTGTCTTGACTCCTTCACATAGGATTGTGTTCAAGATGTCAACTAGACGCCTCAGTTCAAAGAACTTTTCTTCTACAGGAAAAAAATAGATCTTTATTTAGATCTTTTTTCTCAGGTTTTCAACTCAGACTTCAGTCAATGTGAGGTAAAAATTCAGGATTGTAGGTCTCATAGTTTCCCTGGCAAGACTCCACATGAGAAGGATACAGTGGTATCTGAAATCTCTCTGTTGTCAGCATCAGCACCTTTTATCTTTTCAAATCTAAGTGCTGGGGTTTGTCAGAAGAGAAATCTTTTGGTGGAGACCACATATATTCTTAAATCCAGGTCTTCCCTTATAGGTTCATAGGTTGGTTCTAGGCTATCTGCCCGAAGGCATTTATAAGCCTAGCCAGAATGTGTTGGCTTTCGCTGCCCCCTTAGATTAGTTCCCTGTGCCTCTGTCCAGCAGAGCCACTGAAGTGATCCCCGAGGTAAACTTTTGGTTTCCCATCCACTCGCCAAGGATTCTTTTGAAGAGTGTTAGCGAGGAGCACTGCCTATTGTTGATTGGGATCTTGTTCCAAAGCATGGGGAAGTCTCTGGGACAAGAATCTATCCCTCCAGCATGTCCTATTTATTGTTGTTGTGAGGTTTAGATCCCTAGAGCGTGTGGCTCGAGGGGATAAGGTTTTCTTTAGGTGGAGCATGTCCATCAATTCTGGGTTGGACATGGCCTTGTATGTCAGGCAGAGATCACCTCTGAGTAGGCGGTATGCAACCGAGTACAAATGGAGTTTCTTCAGTTGAGCTGCATAGGGCATCTGTTTGAGGCCAGTGATCCTCTTGGTGAGGTACTTCTGTGGTCTTTCCAGCTGTTGCAGGTGTCTTGTAAGGTACATCCCAAATGGGGCGTTGTATTCTATGATGGGTCTGATGAGTGATGAGTAAAGGGGCATAACGACCTCTTTTGATCTGGATGCGAACCCTTTTGTGATTAGGTGGGCCACGTAGAAGGATTTTCTAACCACTTTGGCAATGTGATTATCAAAGGTGAGATTACTATCTACTTGGGACCCCAGATCCCTTATTACGTCTTCCGTATTTAGCGGACTACCACCTATGTGGTAGTTTTGTGGGTACTTTGTTTTTTTCCAAAGGGGATGACTATGCACTTTTTGGCATTTAGCTTGAGGCCATGATTTTGACACCAGATATCCGTCTCAGTGAGACCCTTTTGGAGGATGTCTGTGTCAGCCGGAGAGTCAGTTATAGCTCCTAGTTTGCAGTCTCTGCGAACTTGGTTAGCCATAGTCCTCCTGTACTTGCTTGTACCTCTGAGAAGTATATGCCGAACAGGAGGGGTCCTAGGACTGAGCCCTGGGGAATGCCATTTGTAACAGGTTTAGAGTCGGACCTAGCTTCCCACAACTCTCACCATGTGGGTTCTGTCAGTGAGCCACTTGGCAACCCATCTTGTGACGTAGGGGTTTATGTTCAGGCTGGTGAGCTTGTCTATAATACCAGAATGGGGAATGGTGTCGAAGGCCTTAGCAAGGTCTAGGTAGGCTGTGTGTACCACCTTTCCCTCGTCTTTAGCCATTGTAACGGTTTCAAAGAAGTCCACCAGGTTTAGGAGGCATGATCTGCCCTTAACAAAGCCAAACTGCATAGGGTCCAGTGTTTGGAGGTTCCCGATGTCTCTGTTAATGAGTTCCATGATGATGCGCTCCATAGCTTTGCAGACCAAGCTAGTCAGACTTGTAGGGTGATAGTTCCCAGGGTCTGTTGTGGCTCCACTTTTGTGGAGCGAAATAACCGTTGCTTTGTGCCACTCTATGGGTATGTAGCCTGTGGAGAGGCTGAGTTTGAACAGTGTGTTTAGGTAGGGGTTAGTTTGTCTTTGAGCTCGTGTGGGATGCAGCCTGGGACACCGTCCGGTCCCATTGATGCTGTGTTTTTGGCTTTGGAGAGGGCTGTTTTAACCTGAGTGTTTGTGATTTCAGGGACTCTACATTCTTCTGGTATGGTTATGGGCCCTTTTGGGGGTGAGAGGGGGGTGAAGTTTGCACTGAACCTGTCTGCCAGGATGTTGACTATATCGGTCGGTTCAGTGTATTTTGTGCCATTCTGCACTAACTCCGAGCAGATCTGAGCATTGCCACTTAGATTCTTGACATAGCTAAAGAATGCCTTGTGGTTATCTTTGGAGTCCTTAGCAATTTTTCTTTCAAAGCTCGCCTTGGATGATTTTATGAGGGATCGTAGTTTCTTGTGGATACTGATCAGGGATGTCTACCCTTCTTGGGATTTTACTCTTTTTTTTTTTTTTTTTCTGTACTAGTTTTCTCCTTCTATTGCATAGCTTGTTTATGGCAGGAGTCCACCAGACTGGTTTCCTTTACTTGGAGGAGTGAGTCTTGCTTTTGCTTGGGATGGCACGATCCATGCATTCTTGTAGCTGCCTGTAGAATGCATTAGTAAAGGATTTTGCAGCTTGGACAGTGTTATCCTTCAGCATGGGGGCTTTGAAACTTTCCACCTCGGTCCTAAGTAATGTGAAGTTTGCTTTTGAAAAGTTTTTCACTGTGGTTTTCTTGTCCTGGGGTGGGGGCGGGGGAGGAATATGGATATCCAAAGTGATTTGTTTATGGTTAGATTTAACCAGTGAGGGGTTGACCTCTGGTGTGGAACACCGGTCGCCCATGTTGGTGATGACCAGGTCCAATATGTTGTCACCTCTGGTGGGAGTGTTGACCAGTTGAACCAGGGCGTTTGAGTTTATAAATTTTAGGAAAAGTTGGGCAAGGGAGTTAGTACTTGAGTAGTTCTCCCAGTTAATGTTTGGGTAATTGAAATCACCCAATATTAGGGTGTTTGGTAGGACCTTTATGTTTCCCAGTGTTTCCAGAAATGCGGAATGGGAGTCCTGGGACATGGTGGGTGATCTGTAGCAAGCTACAATTTGAATTGCAGTTTTGCCCATTGTGAGTTGCATGTGAATGATCTCTGAAGCATCGTACTGTGCCACTAACCTGGAGGTGTTGTATCCTTGATGAATATGGATATGCCCCCGCCTTTTGTATTTCGATTTGGGTTCTGCGGACGAAATTTATGGTATGAGTTTTAGCTTGGTAGTGCTAGGGTGCTCTCTGGAGACTTAAATCAGGTTTCTGTTACTGCACATATATCAATTTTCTCCATACTGAGGAGTGCCTCGAGTGCGTGCATTTTGAGGTTTAGACTTCTGGCATTGAGTAGCATTACCCTCAGTTTTTTGTTACTTGTGCTATTTATGGCGGTGGGTTTGTCTTTTGAGCCTTGCCTAAAAAAGGCACTATGGGGATGGCAAGAGCCTTGGCCAGTATTCGAAAGCCTAAGGGTGACAGGTGCAAGCCATCTCTAGCGAAGCAGCGTGGCTTGTCGAGCATGTCATTCCAGTTGGACAGACACTGGATCCCCTTTGAATGACACCAGAAACTTAGCCAGTTGTTGAATTCGAGAATTTTTTCTTTATACCATGGTATAATTCTTGGTGAGGGCAGGATGCTACTCATGGTCAGGGTCATACCGGCGTGGGCTACATGATCAGAGAGCTCTTCCATGTCTCTCTTCATGTAGCCCAGGGAGGTACGGCTCAGGTCATTCACACCAACATGGACAATGACAGTCATATTTGTACTTGTTCTGGAGTGACCCGAGTGCTTGTGTTATGTGGCGGATCCTGGCACTCGACCGGCAGCTAACAGTAACCTTCTCCTTATTCAGCCTAGTGAGTGGGACGTCAGTGTGCCTGACTATAGAGTCACCTATTTACTAGTATGTTGGGTATGTTATTTTGCCTTAAGGGCTGTGATTGCATGGCACACTGGTTTTGTGAAGTATGTTTCATGGTTTGTGTTGGGTGAAGTTGCTTGGATGTTTGCTTTGGAGGTCTCTGTTGGTTTTGCAGTTTTATTTAGAGTCTCCAAGTATGTTTTCATGTATTTGTGTGTTTTTCGCCGGTGCTGGTTTAATGGGTCTATGTAAGGCTGGTGGTGTGATGCAAGTATTTCCCTTCTCCTCTTGACTGTCTGATCCAGTCTTGGGTTGAGAGAGCTCAGCCTCTAGTTTGGCTGTATAACTGTATCTCTCGCATGTATTAGTGTTTGGTGGTAGGAGGAGGGGGTTTTATGTGTACATGAGGCAGTTGTAACATTGCCTCAAAATGCCCAGATTCACCAGTTGGACTGGAGAGTACACCTGAAACTGCCCTTTGGACATGCCTGGATAGGTACAGTGAACTGTTTTACTGGATGGCTGGTAAGGTTGAATAGAGAGCCTTGTCCTTCTGTACAGTACAGGAGGGTCTAGTGCTAGGGTTTATAAGTGCTTGCTGTAAGTTTTGAGCAAGTGCCGGGCTGAGAAATGAATGGCTTGAGTGCTTAAGTTGAAAGTTTGTCTAGTTCCAAGGGAAAAATTGAAGAGGAGACTTTGTGGAGCCAGGAATAGTTTTACCCTAGCTGCCCGGCGCACAAAACCGGGCAAATACGGTATTGTATTTTTAGCAGGGAAAAGAAAGAGATAGAAATTAGCCCAAAATGGCCAATAAACTACTAATGTCTGGGCTGAAACCACTCCTCCAGGGACAGATAGGCTGCTCAAAGCTCCCCTCTCTCACAGGTGAACAGAGAAACTTCCTTCTATCCAAGTAAGGTATGGGCGCAAACAGATTTGTAACACAGCCCTGAATTCAGCACTAACCTGAAAACTGGACTATACTAGCTTAGAAAGGTGGGAAGCAAGTATATGTGTTTTTTTTTCTTTCTCCCACCCTGCTGCAAAGCAGTCACCACAGATGCTTTGAACTTTGCTTGGGGAGCAGTTTCAGGAGGGATAAAAGTGCAGAGGATGTAGGACACCAAGGACAGACCCGAGTACATAAATATCAAGGAGGTAGCAGCCCCGATCTTGGCAATCAGCTCCCTGAACTATCTGTGTTTCCTAGGACCTCTTCAAGTGTTTACACTGATTTGATGCATCAACAAGCAAGGAGGAACCAGGTCATACCCCATTTGCAGATTTAGCTGTGTAAGCTTGGTATATAGATTCACAACACAATCTTGCTACTCATGCTACAGGCATCCTACATTTCATCAGAGCAAAATTGTGTGCCAGAGAAACTGAGGAGGACCAGAGCAGAACCTCATGAATGGAAACTAGATCACTTTCAAGATTTGATCCATCTGTGGGGAGTCACTCAAGTATTACTCTCTGCCTTCTCTCTGAATAATCAACTACCAAGATTCTGTTCCAGGATTCCATGCAGGGAGGCCTGGAAGACAGATACCTTTTTCTTTTCCTTGGACAGGAAATTTCGAGTCTATATCAAAATTCCGAAGAGGCAAAACGCCGAACGTGAAAACATTGAACCCAAAATATCAAATAGTGAAGCCCTGGAACATCGAAATCTTACCCTAGGGTAAGATTTTGGTGGGCCGTTTTGTGGCTTTGCTATATCCTCCACTGTGGTGCGAGAGTTACGGACCTTTGGGTTAGGGTGCGGGTTGAAGTAAGTGGATAGTTAGTAATGTATGTATGGTGTAGTGTAGGGCTGTGTTTTGTTAACTGTATGTGTGTGTATTAGTTAGTCTGTTTGTGTATAGATTCATAGGGTATGTGTGCGATAGTTACGAACCTTAGGGTTAGGGTGCGGGTTAAGGTAAGTGGATAGTTAGCAATGTATGTGTGGTTTAGTGTGGGGTTGGGTTTTGTTAACTGTATGTGTGTAGTTTATTTATTTTGGTGTGCTTGTGTTGTGTGTATGTTTCGCGGAACAGTAATTTTTTTTCCCTGGGAAAAATGAGTTCTTCTGAGCGTTCAATGTTTTCAATATTCAAAATTCCATGCTCAAACATATGGTGTTCGACATTTTGGAATTTCGAATTTATGATATAGAACCGAAATTTCCTGTATGCTTTTCCAACCTTTCCACTATTATCCAGGGTACTTCTGAAGATTCAGAGGGAATCCCCCAAGATCATTGAGGTGACTCCCTTCTGGTACAGGAGGCCGTAGTTCTACCTTCTTTTGGAAATGGCTGGGGGCAATTGCCACTAGCTTCTCACAGACTGGATCTACTCACACAAGAACAAGGGTGTTTGATACACCCCAACATCAGTCATCTTCAACTGCCTGCCTAAATTGTAGGATCTTAATTCCTTTTAGACACCTATTTACTGAAGAAGTGCAGCAGGTGCTCTGAGGCTTTGGAACTTCCTGGCTGTTATATCCGTAGTAGGATATAACCCGTTTAGCTAAGGCTACTGCAGCAGTGATCATTAACATTTACTGTTATGGTAAGTTTACTTAACACAACTGTACTTTCCCATTTACCACTTTCTTCCCCATCACATGCAACAGTTGCTATCTACCCGTGGAAACATTATTTGGAGTCTGCTTGGGGTATAAAAATGCCTGTGCACTTTCAAGCAAAGATCCTAAACCTTCTGGACTTTTACATACTTGGGAGCCATATATATATATGTCCTTCCATTGTTCTCTTTTTAAATTGCTTTTCCAGTCTCTTCTAATCTTTTCTAACCTTCTTTGACTGATTCTTTTAGTCATCATGCAGTATTTTTGTGTCCCGTACTAATTATTCCCTTGTTAACAGCAGCTTCTGTTCTAGATTCAGCAGAAACTCTATCAGAGTAGGTGTTTCACTTAAGATTCCCGTGTCCTTTTCTCTTTGCCAATACTGTGATGTAAATCTCTGATAGAGATAGCAATCTCAAAAATGTCTTCTTGGCATCATCCTATTCTACCTTTCCCTCTCTAGTTTTGTTCCCATTACCTTGGTGTCTTTGCCAGTTCTTTCCCAGTAAATTCCAGCCCCCTCGTTTGCTTTTTCTATCCCTGCTTGCAATCATCCCTATTGACAAAATCTCCTTTCTCTATTGACAAAGGGGGAGCCACCACAGACCCTGGGAACTACAGCCCCATTAGCCTAACAAGCCTGGTCTGCAAGGCCATGGAATGTGTCATCATGGAAGTTATAAACAAAGACATTGGTAATCTCCAAACTCTGGACCTCACCCAGTTCAGGTTTGTAAAAGGCAGATTGTCTCCTAAACCTGATTGACTTTTTTGAAGCAGTCACCAAAGCCGTAGACTAGGGTAAGGTGGTTTACACAGCTTATCTAGATCTCGCCAAGGCGTTTGACACCATCCCCCACTCTGGAGTTCTAGATAAACTCACTAAACTAGGTATAAATCCCTGTGTTCTGAGGAAGTCTCTGTAGTGGAGAAGAAAGCGCTAAACAATAGTGAATAAAGTGTGGTGACTTTATTGGAAGTGTTCACCTCTTGCTGGCTTGAGTTTCTGTAGTTGTACTTACCTTTTGGAGTTTTATAAATCCCTGTGTCACAAGATGGTTGCCAACTGGCTCACTGACAGAACCCACACTGTGAAAGTAGCAGACTCCAAATCCGCCTTCAGACCAGTGACAAGTGGAGTACCACAGAGTTCAGTCCTGGGTCCTCTCCTGTTTGGTATCTATTTTTCTGAAGTACAGGCTAACACAGAAGGTCTTTGGCTAATGAAGTTCACAGATGACTGCAAACTAGGAGCCACAATTGAAACACCTAACAATGTGGACATCCTACAAAAGGGCCTCACTGAGACAGATGCCTGGTGTCAAAGCCATGGCCTCAAGGTCAATGCCAAAAAGTGCATTGTCATCCCCTTTGGTAAAAACACTGAACCCATGAGCTACTACATAGGTGGTAGTCTACTTAACACCGAAAGTGTGATGAGACCTTAGGACACAGATGGACAGTAGTCTCTCCTTTGATAATCACATCGCCACAGTAGTCAGGAAATCCTTCTACGTGGCACACCATCACAAAAGGTTTCTCATTCAGGAATAAAGAAGTCATTGTTCCCCCTCTACTCGTCACTCATTAGACCCATTATAGAGTACAACGTCCCTTTTGGTATGTACTTCACAAGATATCTTCAGCAACTGGAAAGGCCTCAGAAATACCTCACAAAGAGGATGATCGGCCTCAAACAAATGCCCTATGCAGACCGTCTCAAAAAACTCCAGCTTTACTCCGTCGCATATCGCCTACTCAGAGGTGATCTCTGCCCAACATACAAAGCTATGTCAAACCCAGAGCTGTTGGACATGCTCCACTTAAAGAAATCCCAATCCCTCCGAGCTACATGCTCTAGGGACCTAAACCTTGTCACCACAATAAACAGAACATGCTGCTGGGATAGATTCTTATCCCAGAGATTTCCCATACACTGGAACAAACTACCTATCTATATCAAACAAAGCTCCTCATTAGCACTCTTCAAGAAGAATCTTGATGATTGGATGGGAAATAAGACATTCACCTCAAGGATCACCTCTGTGGCTCTGCTCGACAGGGGCACAGGAAAATAATTTTCTTGGGTGGCGAAAGCCAGGGTGCCATTTTGGCTAAGCTTGTATAGGCCCTAGGGCCGATAGCCTAGTACCCACCTATGAACCTGTTTTTGCATTGTGTTAGTTTTTAAACTGTTTTGTGCATCCAAAGTCCAACTCTCTATTTCTTGACCCTCCCCTGCTTCACCATCATCCTTTTCCGATTTGAAATATAAACTTTTGCTTGTGTTATGTATATGAGCCTTAACTGTGTAGCTCCAAAATAACTTTTCAAATCGGGTAATACTAAACCAGCTAGTTCTGTTAGAAGTATCAATGTATCCAACTTATTGTCTACAGCTTCTCCTCTGGTTGATAAAAATAAAAGGGGAGTAAAACGTTTTCACTACATACATCTTCCTAGCAATATCCTTAAAGAACAACTTCCAGTTTCTTGGTTTTTGTATTATCATTTGTTTAATCTCTTTCCACGTATCCTTAGCTGCGGTAACATTAGCCTTTTTAATCCATATCCTAAATACTTCATCATATTGTGTCCTTATAAATATGGGTATTGCTGATGCAATTTGTGTGTGAAATTTATGGTTATAGCCTTTGTTCTGTCTTCATTAATTGTACATCCTAAAAATGCTTGAAACTGCCTCGAAATGTTCCATAACACTAAGATGTCCTGTTCTGGATTTATCAGGTACAAAATATCATCATTTTCACATAAAGCCAACTTTTCTTGATTACCATACCAGTTATATCCTTACATTTCTGAGTCCCTTAATTTCTTTGCCAGTGGCTGTAAATTAAAAGCAAATAAAGGGGATAGGGGACAGCCCTGCCTGGTTCCTCTGTTCAAACAGAACTTCTCAGAGAGGAGCCCTACCACTTCAGTTCTTGCCTCCAGTCTCTCATATATCCTCCTAATTAGCCATATTATTATAACAGAGATTGGGATGTGCTGCTTAGTCCTGCAAGTTAAATTACAGCTTCCGCTAATTGGTGCTGGGTAGAAGGCTCTATTAGATGAAAAGTTTCTTGCAAGCTATGTTGAAACTTGCTTAAGCTGATCTTAGGCAGTATGTTTCGTAGGTCCTCTTTTAAAGATGTGGTCATCTTTTGCTTTTATTGTCGGTGGGTCCTTATTCTTATGCCCTGTGGAATCTGTAGAATGCATGATCAGATGAATCAAACTCTTTCTCAGTCATTTTGAAGTAGAAGATCTTTATCAGGCAGATGAGCATTGCTAAGATGACTGTGTATACAAATTTAGAGTTTGCTTATTTATTGCTGATTTGATGGGTTGAGCTTTGGGTCTACACCCCCCGTTGCATCATGTACATATTTATTAATGATTTGGTGGGTTGAACTTTTGGTCTATCCCCCTATTTACATCATCGTGGGTGTGTTTTGGTTGGGCTACTGAGTTCTTTGGTCCATCCCACCTTGTGTGTTGGTGGGTGCAGGTCAGGTAGTTATAGGGATTATATTTTCTAAGTCGGTAATCTAACAAGTGTGGAGAGAAAAATATATATATTTTTTTTACTTTTATTCACGTATTGTGTATAGATGTAGTGAACTTTACCTTCACTAGTTGGGCCTAAAAGCATGAAGATTGGGGGTGGGGTATTGGTCATCTATTTTCTGCTGCGCTTTCAGGGGTCCTTCATCAGATCTGGCTGGTTAAATCTAAGTGAGACTTTAGTATAATATTGGTGTCTTGATCAAGACCGTTACCTTCAATTTGATTTTAGTAGTTCTGTTAATACCGGTAAGGTTTTTAACTTATTTTTAATTTAATTAGACTAGGCTTAAATTAAAATTATACTAGCATTGGATTAAAAGTAGTTAATTTAGCATCCCTGTTTGTGGGTTAGTATGGAATAGATGTTTGTCCTTGCTAAATTTTATTGTAGTTTTACACCTTAGTGAGTCTAGGGTTTGTGGTTTGTCTTTATATTACAGGTGCAGTATAGTATGGAGGGGATTTAGGGGGTTATTATAACTTGATGTTACGGCACCTTACAGGTGCAAAAAAGTTGTAATACCACTCTACCTGACACTTATCAGACCTATCATTTAATACAATGCCCCCTAGGCATGTATCTGACTAGACAATGCCCACAGTACTCACCAAGAGAATCCAATGTATTAACACATTGTTCTGTGCAGTTCGCTTTAGAATCCTGTCTCTGTACTCTGTCTCCTACAGGTTGTGGAGAAGCGATTTGTGCGTAGCATGCAAGGCATCATTTGATCCATCCATGACATGCACATCCACAAAATGAACAGTCCCAGAAACACTAGATCCAGGATTTAAACTTTATTTGCAACATTAATAGAACATGTTGGCAAGATAGATGTGTGTATCTCAAAGCATCTCCAGATTCTGGATTAGGCTGTCTGTCATCCATGTGAAGCAGAGTCCATTCCTAACCCTATTCAAATGTAACCTTGATCATTGGATGGGAAATTGTAAATTTAACCCTGGGCTTGTCCCCATGTCTTTCATAGACAGAGGCCAACAGTAAACATTCCCTAACTAACATACCCCCCCCCACATAACTTTAGGAACCCCCTAACCAACATACCCCCTCCAATTTTAGACAGAGATGTAACAAGGGGATGTAATTGGGTTGTGTTGTACAGCTAGACTTATACAGTCCCTGGTGGTGGTTAGCCTAGTATATCCTTATGAACCTACAAACCTATGAATGACTTTCCCAGCCTCTGCTACATGCCTTTCAGTCTTTTTTCTTGATTAGAAGTAGAAAATGTACCTGGAATCTTTGGGAATCTAGCCAGTTCCCTCATTGCCTCAGCTACAGATGGGAAACTCTGCTGTGGCCAGACCTGTTTCCTCAGGCCACTCAAGATTACCTCTCGGTCCATGTGGTATAGTTCCTCAGAAAGCCACTAAGAACTGACAAATAGACCTGTCCTCTATGCAAGGTTGTCCTCCTTGTGAAGGGAGAAACACTTTTGTCTGTCTATGGGGAAGGAGCAGGTGAAAGTAGACCACATAGCTGAGTTATAGTGGCTGATTCCTGGGCTCTTAATTGAGTCATTGCTGTTCTGTGGAGTCTCCCAAGAAAAGAACACACAAAGTTAAGAGTATTCTCGTTTCTCTTATTATGGCCAAGGAAGATTTGCTGGGTTTTGCTAAGGGATTTACTTTCTGCCTTTACTGAGTTAAATCGTGTTTCTCCAACAATTTCTTGTGAAAAAGAATTCCCTCACTTTCCGACACTGATTCATATTCAGAATAAGTCTGGAAGGGGTGTTTTTCTTTTAAGAAATTTTCTTCAAGGTGAAGACGCTGATTCTGACGAAAGTGATTCTTCCAAATTTCCCTCAGTGTTATCATTTTAGCAAAAGTTTCAAACAAAGATATTTCCTTGGGAACAGAATGAAATCCCTATTTCTCAGCAGAAATATCATGACTTGTTACAACTGGATTTTCCTCAGCTTGCAGCCCTTCCTCTTGTTTTATCAGTTAGAGGATTTTTTAACAGCTTGCAGTATTTAAGCCTCCTCTCCCAGAAAGTCTGATTAAGTTATACAAAGTAACTCAGAGATACAAATGTTTATTTGGCATTCCTAAATTAGATGCTGATGTTACTTTTTTAACATTGCCATCTGTTGCTAAACATAATTTGAATGCTGACCCTTTTCCCTCTGACATTGATAGATTTGTGAAGAAAGTTTATTCTTCTGCAACATTAACTTCAGAATTCTGAATTGCCAGACTTGTATGTTAAAACTTTTACTGGTCTCTTTTGAGGACATGAGAAATTTAAGTGTTAACCTTCCTTCTCCAGAGGTTAAAACTTCCCTCTTTCGGCTTTTCCCGGTTAGGGGTTGCCACAGCGGATCTCCGGTCCGCTCATGATTGACAGTGGATTTTACGGTGCCGAGTTGCCAGCCTTCAATGAAGGCATGCCCACTCACGCTCGCACCTACCTGCATGCCTTTAACATCACTCGACTGCAGGGAGGGCATGCAAACTCCACACAGAAGGCGCTCCAGCCGAGAATTGAACGGGAGAACCTCTTGCTGTGAGACGACAACGCTAACCGCTGCACCACTGCGGTTCAGGTTAAAACTTCCCTGAATTTCTTAACTGTGTCATCTTCTTGAATAATCTGACTCCTTAAAGTGCTACAATGTTTCTGCTGATACTGTATGTGGAGGTATGTCCTCTGGCCCATTTATGAGATTTTCTTGGTAACATTCTAAAAGCTTGCCAGAGGATGATGAGGTAGAAATTTCAAATTCTTCTCTGGACAAAGATGGTTTCTTTTTCCCTTCCGTGGCCAAGGTCCTAAAAAGATTTGAAGGAGAGAACTGATTCAGTGGTTACCCAGTCAGCCCTCTTTTTCCAAGTTATATAAGAGTTCTTTCTAATTCAGGACCCTTAAAAAAGGCAATCTCTGCAACGTTCAAACAAACAAGATTTTCAAAAACAGTGGCAGTGGCACTCACAGTAAACGTAAGATGCCTCCCAGTACAAGGGACAGTCTCAAAAGCTGTAATGACTACTTTGCCCCTTCAGTACCCCCCTGGCAATCATGTAAATATGTCATTCAGTCTAGGTCTTCATCTTGCCTATTGGCATCACTTTATCTCCGGCAAATAGGTTCTGAGAATGATCCAACAGAGTTACAAATTGCAATGGGAATCACTTCCTTCTTTTCAGGGGATTATGCTTCATACTGTAAAGCAAATATCATGTTTCCTCCAATGTTGAAGCAATTGTTGTCTTGTAGTCTTAGAATTTGTGCTACAAGGTTAAATAGGTAAAGAATTTTATTCAAGCATTTTCCTGATGCCAAAGAATGGAGTAACTTGGAGACCACTCCTAGACCTCTCCTTTTTCAACCAATCTGTCGGGGTTCCAAACTTCAACATATTATCCTTCAAAACCTTGTTACCATACATTCTTCTTTCGTGGTAACATTAGACTTTAAAGATGCCTGTTATATGCCTATTTGGAAACAATTTAGCAGTTTCTTCAATTTTCTGTAACTGGATTATATTACCAGTTTTCTGTCTTATTCTTTGGTCTGTCTACTGCACCAAGGGTATTTGCAGAGTGTCTGTCTCCATTAATTGCTTACTGCAAACTTTAAGACATCCACATCTTTATATTTGGATGATTGTCTTATTTGCAGACTCTTTCCAGTTGTCTAGACTCCCTAACATATGTCAAGAATCTTTTGTTCAGTCTGGGGTTCCATGTGCATTTTGAGAATTCATCTTTTCCCACAGAATCATTTTTTTTTCTGTGAAGTCTTCTGGACACATGCCTGGGAAAGGTTTTTCTTCCTCGGGACAAAGTAGAACTGTATAAAGAAGTTTTCACAAGCTTTTTCAACCTCTCTCAAGACTTCTACCCAGGAATTTGTCAGGATTCTGGGTTTCTTGACTGCTGAGATTGTCATAATTTTATTGGCCGGGCTTTACATAAGCAAACTTCAGTGGTACCGTAGGTCAGTCTGGTCTCAGCATCATCATCCTTTATCTTTCCAAACTCTAGTGCTGGGGTTTGTGAGAAGGAAAGTACTGTGGTGTGTAGATCATTTTTCTCTCAAACATGGTGTCCTACTCTGTCCCCATTTTTCTTTAGTCACAGGATCATAGGAGGTTATTAGGCTAATGACCCTAGGGCCCTTGTAAGCCTAGCCAAGTTTTACCCTTATTTCCACAATCAGCACCTGTTACCCCTGTCCAAAAGGGACATAGGTGGAACCCCTGGGGTAAATTTACGGTTACCCATCCAATCGTCCAGATTGCATTTGAAGAGGGCCAATGAGGTGCTCTGCTTGAGATGAAGCAGGAGTCTGTTCCAAAGGTGTGGTATCCTCTGGGGGACAAATCTATCCCTCCAGCAGGTTCTATTAATATCACATAGCTGGTTAAGGCCATTAGAGCGAATAACCCTTGTACCATTTGACTTAAGGATATGCAACATTTCCAGTAAAACAGGGTCAAAGATTGCCTTGTATGCAAGGCAGAGATCACTGCTGAGTAGTCTGTATGAAACAGAATAAAGTGACAGTGATTTCAGACTATCCTCATAGGACAGATGCTGAAGACCTTGAATTTTCCTTGTAAGGAACCTTTGTGGTCTCTCCAATTGCTGCAGGTGCTTGGAAAAGTACATACCAAAAGGGGCATTATACTTGATTATTGGCCTGATGAGGGAAGAGTACAGGGAGGTTATAACTTCTTTTTTTCTGGTGACAATGCCCTTATTTATGAGATGAGCAATATAGAATGCCCTTCTTACCAGTCTGGAGACATGGTGATTAAAGGTAATGTTGCTGCCAACCTGCGTGTCCAGGTCTTTCACCACTGAATGCATACTTAGGGTGGTGTTTTTGCTGTGATGGGTAGCAGGAACATCACACTCAATGAAAGGGATGATGATATATTTTTTGCATCGAGTTTAAGGCCATGACTGGTCATTTGTTTGTTTAAGGCCCTCTTATAGGATGTTGACATCGTTTGGAGATTCTATGGCAGCTGCCAGTTTGCAGTCATCAGCAAACTTTGTCAGCCACATACCTTTATTTTTAGCTTGCACTTTGGAGAAATAGATTCCAAACAGTAGAGGTCCCAGGACTGATCCCTGTGGAACACCACTGATTACAGGTCTACTGTTGGAGGTGGATTCCCCTATTTTGGCTATATGGGTTGCATCAATGAGCCAGTTAGTCGCCCATCTAATGATATACAGGTTGATACCTAGCTTGGTGAGTTTGTCAATTATGCCTGAGCGGTGGATAGTGTCAGAATCCTTGGGTAAGTCTAGGTAGGCTATATGTACAGATTTCCCCTCATCAAGGGCCTTGGTGACTGTCTCGAAGAAGTCCACCAGGTTTAACTAGCATGATCTCCCTTTGACAAATCCAAATTGAGTAGGGTCAGGTGTTTGGAGGTTACCAGCGTCTTTGTTGATGAGGTTCAAGATGTTTCTGTCCATGGTCTTGCAGTTAAGGCGAGTCAAGCTAATAGATCTTTAGTTCCTGGGGTCAGTAGAAGCACCACCTTTGTACAAGGAGCTAATGGTGGCCTTTTTCCATTCAGCTGGGACGAAGCCAGTGCTTAGATTATGATTGAAGAGAGTACCCAGTGGCGGTGCTAATTCTTGTTTGAGCCCATGTAGGACACAGCCTGGGATGTTCTCAGGTCCCATGTGTTTTTGACCTTAGAGTGTTCACAACTTGCTCTTTAGAGATATAGTGTAGAGGACAGGTGGTAGGAATGTCTTGAAGTAAATGTGGCTGGGAAAGGGGAGTGAAGTTTTCACAGAACCTGTCAGCTAACAGGTTAGCAATGTCCACAGGCTCAATATATATGGTATCATTAACTACCAGTTCGGCACAAATCTGAGCCTTTCCTTTTAGGTTCCAGGTGTAACAAAAAATGCCTTATGGCTGTCCTTAGCTGAGGAAGCTAATTTGGATTTGTAGTTCAGTTTGGAGGACTTCACAAGGAGTCTTATTTGCTTTAAGCTGAGGAGGGAGCGTTTCCACTTTGGGGCTAAACTCCCTCTTACTCTTAGACAGCAATTTCTTCCTCTTATTGTAAAGTCTGTTAAGGGCAGATGTCCACCAGACAGGTTTGCTCTTTTTTGAGGAGCTTGTTTTGGTCCTATCAGGTTCGTCCGAGTCAGTGCAGTTGTTTAGGTGTTTGTATAAAGCATTTGTGTAGAACTCTCAGAGTTGTTGCCAATTCCATCTGAGGGAGGAGGTGCAGTGAAGCTATTTATACCATCCTGTAAGAGGTTATAATCTGATTTGGAGAAATTTTTTTATTTAGTTTGTGCTACCGGGGGGGCAGTAACTTTGAATGTGACTGATTTATGGTCAGATCTCACAGTTGGGATGCTACAGTGGTGCCCCATATTAGTAAGCACCAGATCCAGGATGTTGGCACCCTTTGTGGTGATGTCAATTAGCTGGTCCAGGGCATTAGAGTTAATGAATTCGAAGAAACTTTGGGCAAGTGAGTTTCTTCATGAGTAATTTCCACAGTCAATGGATGGTTAAAGTCACCCAAAACCATGGTGTTCGGATGTATCTTGATAGATTCAAGTAGATCCAAATAGACTGAGTGGATGTCCTGATTCATGGAGGGGTTCCTGTAGGTGACAATGACTTGAATAGGTGTCCTACCAACAGTTAATTCCACCTGAAGTATCTCCAGGGAATCGTGCTGCCTAACCAATTTGGAGGTGTATTTATCTTTAATGAATATTGATACATCTCCTCCTTTAGTTCGTGGTCTGAACATGTGGAAGGATGTGTAGCCCGATGTGGCTGGGATGCTATTCATAGCCTTGAACTAGGTCTCTGTGACTGTACAAATGTCTGTCTTCCAAAGTGAGGACTGCTTCCACTGAATGCATTTTTGTGTGAAGACTCCTAGTGTTTAGCAGCAAAACCTTAAGGTTGTTCTTAGATGGAGTTATTATGTCGGGAATTTTGTCCTTCAGACACTGCCTAAGAAAGTACTCTGGGGGTGGCAAGAGCCTTGGCCAGTAGCTGAAATCCCAGGGGTGACAGATGAAGACAATCTGTGGCAAAGCATCAAGGTCTTTTGATCATGTCATCCCAGGCTGACCAATACTGTATCCCCTTGAAATGACACCAGAAACTAAGTCAATTATTGAGGTCTGTCATTTTCCATTTGTACTGATGCATCATCCTAGGTGTAGGTAAAATGTGCTTAAGGCTAGGGACATACCAGCCCGAGACACACACTCCCAGAGCTCAAGTCATGTCTTCTCTTCATATCTTCCAGAGAGGTACTTCTCAAGTAGTTCACACCAATATGAACTATGACAGAGTCATAACAGTATCTGTTGTTGAGAGACTAGAGTGTGTGTGTGATGTGGTGGATCCTGGCACCTGACAGGCAGCTGACCGTGACCTTCTCCTTATCCAGCCTGGTGAGAGGGACATCTCTTTCTCACATGATGGAATTGTCTATGACTAGTATGTTTGGTTTTGTGTTTTGCCTTAAGGGCTTGACAGGTGAGACAGTGGTATGTGAGCAATTATGTATATTGTGTTCTGTAGAGGAAGTATTAAGTGTAGAGTGCTTGTTTGTGTTAGGGAGGTCTGTGGTGTTCAGGTGTGTTTCTGGTGAGGACCTCCACATATGTAGGGATGTGTGTTTGGGTGGAGTAGGAGATGGTTTGCATGCTGATGGACCCACTCATTGTCATATGTGCTGACTGGTGTGTGAGAGAGCATGGTTTCAAGGTTCTTAATAAAGCTGCATCTCTTAAATGTTGAGTTTGTGTGGTCTAGGAGTAGTATGCCCATGTCGACCAGATGGCTAGAGAAACTGAGAAATTGTACATCCATAGTGTTAGGTAAGTTTATATGGTCAGGAGGAGAGGTTGCACTTGGGAATGGCTAGTGGGTGAGAGGTGTGTTGGAACCTCTGAGTCTAGGCTTGGTGTTCTACCTGACAGTAGAGCTGAGCCACAAAAACCTCTGGAGGACTACAAGCAAAGTGCTAAGGGAAAATTTAACAAGCAAAATGTTTGCAACTGTAACCACCAATGGGTGACTACCTCTACTTGGCAGTGCACTACATGCAAGAAGTATAGACAAGTGGCTTATATAAAACAAGAAATAACCCATCTGATGTTGTTAATCTTCTTTCTATTTATCACTGATTGGTTCAGTTCCGAGCTCTCGGAACCAAGTTGGCCTTTTTACCAAGCTCACGGCAGCCAAAAAACACTCGAGCTAAACTTCTACACAGAATGCCCTTCTCCCTATTACCTCAGATCTCGTTTGCCATGTAGCCGTAAAGCCGCGCTTCAGCCGAGCTCTCAGCTAAGTTAAAATTTATTTGATATTTTGTGTGAACAACTTTTGATATTTTCTCTTTTAGTGAGTGATTAGTATCTCTAGTGGGTTTTTTTCTTCTGTCAGACCTTGATCTTTCTTCCCTGCTCTACCCATTGGTAAACTTTCAAGTACCATTGTTGGTATGGTCTTCTCCCCTTACACTTGTAGTAGTCCTTCAATACCATAGCTGGTATTTCTCCTTTCTTTCTTAGCCTGTTAGTGTTTTTTCAGTAAGGTGTTTCTGTTTTACTTACACATATCGCTGTAGTGGTACAGCTGTGTGGGTTTTTTGAACTGTGTTTGACTTAATACAGATTGGTTTCATTTATCCTTAAACTGTTTGTGGTGTCTCTCTGTCAAGATGTCAGATAAGAAGGGTACTTCAGGATTTAAGCATTGTGCTTCATGTAATGGCAAGTTACCTAATAGTGATTCTCACGACAATTGTGTATACTGTTTGGGGGTGCCTCACCTTTCGGTGCATTTTCCTTGTGACATTTGTCAAAGTTTCAGCCAACGCACTCTTAATGAGCTCAAAAATAAACTGATACTAAAAGGGTTACTTAAGTCTCCCTTTTCAGAGGCCATTTCTGCAATGGAGGTCTCAACTCCTCCTACAAAAGACAAAGAGAGGTCCCATTCGGTTCTCTCCTCACTATTGGGTGATCAGGGTAAGCCTGTGAAACCAAAAGTCCCCAAGTTGTCCTCTGAGCATAAATCTGCCTCTATGGCTCAGTCCTTGTTGGCTCCGAGCATCTCGAAACCTACTATACCAGCGCCAGCTTCGGCACTGACAATAGAGCTCACTACGCCTACTATGACTTCAGCACCTGTGGCCACTATGGCAAAGGGCATGCCTTCGATACCTTCGTCAGTTATGATTGTGGAACCTACCTCTTTGGCTCCAAGTGCCACTTCGGCACCGAGCGTTTTTTCGACCAAGTTGGATTTGACCCCATTAATCCCGGTCTCAAAACTTGAGACTTCGGTGCCAGCAGACCTTGCACCACGGACCCGATACTCCCCTTCCTTTGATCCATTCGTGGGTCAGATGTATAGCCCATTTATTGACCAGCCCTGACTCTCCGTCTGGAGTGTCCACTAGATCCACCAAGAGTCTGTCAGAACATGATGTGGTGCGTCTTGTGGACCAGCTGTTGGCAGCCAGGGGGATACCCACACTTTCTAAGACCCATCTGCCTGCAGGACTTGGGTTGGTTTCTCCACGGACTTCTTCTTACACTCCTCCTTTGACCATTTTGGTTCCGAAGCTTTTTGCTCCGACGTCCTCCTTGGAACCCATCACCTCAGCGCCTATAGTGGACTTCACTCAGGCTCCGGGTTTGCCACTTTGGTCTTGGGTTCCTGCAGAACTGGCCCTTCCTCAATCTGGGGATTGGGGGATGGGCACCTAGGCTCGGGGCATGGATCCGTGTTTGTCTTTGGTTCAGTCCTCTGTGCCGATAGCCACATCCACACAGATCCTGCTTTTGTGGCTCCATTATTACAGTCTCGGTGTATGAATTTTTTTATTATGTTAATAGAGAATTGCAAATGCACCTTAGTTAGCTGTGATCTGTACCTTTAAGGAGCTAAAGGGAGAGCAAGGGGCGTGGTTAAGTGTTTCAGTGCTGGTATTTAAACTCACTTGTAATGGTGTGAATGTTTTGCTTGTCTGAAGAAGTTAGTGCAAGGTACTAACGAAAAGCTTTTACAGTGGCTTAATAAAATTAGTTGTTTTTCATGTTTTTCACGTTTTGGACTGGCCTGAGTCGAGTTCTTGGCTTTTGAATTAGCGGTGGTTTTCACTAGTCTGTTTTTCCGGTCTTGAAAGTTTATTTCTTTGGTGTTTTTATGTTCACCGCTTCATTGCCAGCAAGGACTATGCCAGAGCCAGGAGATTTAACTATTTTAATCAACCTTCTCACTGAGAAAGTGGAAAACTTAACGCAAAGTGTGCAATGTCTTTCGCAGAGTACTTCATTATTAAATGGACTTAATACTTCACAAACACGCTCCTTGCGGATGCCTTTAACTGGATCTTTGGGTTTGACTTCACCTAACGGAATTATTAATCAATCGGAGGTTCTACCTAACCTTACAACTCATTTGTTGACACAAGAACGAGAAGGGAATATGAAGAATTTAGTAAGTGGCTGTATGAGCCCCCCAGGTGCACTTAGTTTAGCACAACAACAGAACAACATCTCGGATGGCCAAAAGGGAAGGTATGTGAATTTTAATTTAAATGAATGGCTTAATAGGTCGTTCCGCTTTGGATTCGAAAACGACCGAGCTAGTAATGAAGTTATTGAACACGATAATGTGAGTCTGCCTACTAAATTACATGTATTTGATCAAAAACTACTTAAAAGTAGAAAATTACAACTTGAGGTGGCATATTTCAATGAATGTAGGCAAGCACACATAGTCCCTAAAGGCCTTCGATCCTGGCAATACCCAACAGGGCTAGAGGAAGGTTCTAAATTCCACCAGGATTTGATAGCCCTGTTTGATAGACATGGGAATGAGTTGTTAAACCTAATTAGGGTACATTATCAAGAGACTATTAATGAGATGAATAAGGAATTATCCGTTTTAGATGAAGAGATAAAAACTGATGTTTGTTTCCCAAGGTATAGATTTGAATATGAAAGGTCAGATACTAGTATTGACCACTATATAACAAAGATTACCTCAACTAAAGTCAAAAAATTACAAAGAGACATTAAGGCTTATAAGGATGGTGTAGCATATCCAAAACCCCCTAAGTCTCAGGGTAATTTTCTGAAAATTAACCCTAATCTACCGAAACATCCAGTGAGGCCCTGTGGAGAGGGCGATATAACATCAGTTATGGAGCAGAACAAGGGGGCCAGTCCAGAGAGACTGAGTCTAGAAGGAGTGGATGGAGCAGGGAGATAATATTGGTAATCCAAGTCAATTTGATACAGGATTGGTCGGGGTAAATTTTCAAACACAAGCTTCGTCTCCTCAACAAACATCGAGCAGAATGACGAGAAACAAATACAAATCGAGGAAGAACTGATGGAAGATGTTAGATTTTCTAATACCCGATCAAATAAACCCTTTGAAGTGATATATAACACAGGGAAGGACTTCAAAATATATAATTATTCAAATTTTGTTTTCTCCCAACCCCTTGTTGACATTTTAGCCAAGGGCTTAACTTTTATACCCTCTAGACGTGCTAGTGTTGATAAATCAATTTTAGACCTCAAACTTTTTGTGAGAAAGTTGAACTTGGCCCTTTTATTGGGAGAGACGGTCCAACCAAGGCCTGTGTATCACATTCCAAGTACATATAATCCACCTTTGGCCCCTTGCTTGGGAGTGTTTGAACACATGTGTGATGTGGACATTAGGAATTTGCTTAAGTGTAAACAACAGACCCACTTCAACATTTCCAAGATTGAAATGGACTCATTGGAAGCTCTCAGTTTTTCTTCTATCAGAATAATGAAACCTGACAAAGGAGGTGGATTAGTAGCTATGGAAAGGGATGAATATATAGATAGACTTTTAGCGAAACTTTCTGCAGAGACTTATAGAGAAGTATCTAAGAATGAATTGAATATTAGTATGAACCGTGTGCGGTCATACTTTGAAGACATGTTCATTAGTGGGTCTCTGGATATGGAGATTTACAATTTTATTTCAGTACCATCACCACGCATTGCAGCATTATTTGGGAATCCTAAGATTCATAAAAGTATTGGTGATCCCCCTATGCACCAATTAGTGAAAGCGAGGGGTAGTATTACCTATGCAGCAGCGAAGGTAGTAGACACCATCCTCAAACAATATGTATCGCAGGTACCACACATAGCCACAGATTCTTGGTCCTTTTTGGAAAAAGTTGGACTAGCTACCTTTGAAGGAAATGCCTATTTTCTGACCATTGACGTCATTGATTTATATTCTTCAATTCCCCATGAGGTAACACTTGAATGGATTCAATTGGAGATGATTTATTACCAAGCTCCACCCAAAGAGATATCTATGATTAGCGAATTGTTGAATATTATTTTGACATGTAACTATTTCACATTCAATAACAGATGGTTCCATCAGTTGATTGGTGTGCCTATGGGGTCTCCGTGTGGCGCCAGTGTAGCTAATTTGGTCATGACTCATTGGGAAAGAACATTTGCCTTTTCCAATAATATTATTCAAGAGAAAGTCGTTCTGTACATAAGATTCTTGGACGACATTTTTATCTTGTTTAATGGCTCACTGGAAGAAGCCCAAGACCTAGTGATCGGCTTCAATAATTCGTCTGACTTTTTGAAATTTACTTGTACAATAGACATGGAGAAGATATCCTATTTGGATGTGGAACTTTATAAAGACAGAAGTCTAGGTCAGTTTGGAGCCAGAATCCATCGGAAATCAACTTTCTCTAATTCTTGTCTACATTATGATAGCGACCATCCACTTCACCAGAAAAAGGCTATAGTCAAAGGACAACTTGTAAGAGCAGCTAGGATGGTGTCAAGGGATAGTGAATTTTTGGAAGTGTGTGATTTCATAGCCAATTTATTTCTGGATCGAGGTTATCCAGAAACCTTGATTGATGAATTGTGTTTTGAAGTTAAGACCAAGAGGAGCTAATGGCTATTTTTCTTCTATCTTGAGTCATGTTGTTCCTGAATTGAGTCATTCACCATCACCTGTATGCCCTGATTCTCAGGGAAACATGTCCATGTCCAATTTTATTTTAACTTTTAATACAGATGCCAATGACATAGTTACTATAATTAAGAGGAACTGGCGATTACTATCCCCTGAGTTACTTGGAGGACCAATTTTTTATAAAGCCCCATTGATAACATACAGAAGGTGCCCTAACATCAAAAATATTCTGGAATCTACGCGAAACTTAGTAACACCAAGATCAGGGATGTATAAATGTAATATGTGCAAGTATTGCAGATTTGTCCAGGCAGGTACAGCCTTTACAGTTAAGAACAGGAAATTCCTCATCAGGGGACGTTTCACTTGTTCCAGTACCCAAGTGGTATACCTTGCTCAATGTTCATCATGCCCCAGTTTTTACATTGGCAAGACTGAGAGGAAACTCCAGGAAAGAATGTACGAGCATTTGTATGCCATAAGAAGAATGAAAATGGACAATGCTTTGGCTGCACACATTCAGAACAAACCAAACCATGAGTTTACATTTATGGTTATAGATCAACTGTATAATACCAATTCTTATGGACCTGAGACATATAGATTAGAATGTAAAGAGCTTCTTTGGCAATTAAGATTGGAAGCATATCGCCCCCCTGGTCTTAACAGCTCGTTAACCATTAGTTGTTTTTTAAAACTTAAAAGTTTGAAGAGATGATGAGCTGTTTATTCTCACAATTTTTTTAAAATGAGAGTCAAAAAATGAAAAATTAGAGTTGACAAATTAATGGTTTCATAACTCTTTATTAGTCGACAGTGGTGGAGAGTTAATAGTTATCAGTTATTATGATTATACATCATGATCATTATTTTACAATATATATTATTGATTTATATTTTATTATTTAGTAATTTTAGGTCTAGATGCACTAACTTTTAGACCTGTTTTATTTTATTTAATGACCGTATTAAACCTATACTGAGTAGCCTAAATTTATGTTATATTATATGTTACATGTCATATTTTATATTTCTATATTATTATGTTTATTATTTAGTGGGATATGATTAATATTATATTATTTTTCTTGGGTAGCTGTTCTAGTTATTTAGATGCTTAGGACAGTATGCATTAATTTCATTATATTTATTATATTCATTATATTAGTTTTTACTTGAAAGCAGGCAAGATACAATGTATGCATAGGTAATTTTTGATTAGGAAGTGTCGCGCTTCCATTATTAGTATTTATGCTGTAGGTTGAACATCGTTATTTTTATGTTATTTTATTTTATATATTTATCTACTTTATACAGTTTAATAATCAAAATATTGGGCTTTTTTCTTTCAGTTTCAAAGCCTGCTATTATTACAGTCTCGGTGTATGAATTTTTTATTATGTTAATAGAGAATTGCAAATGCACCTTAGTTAGCTGTGATCTGTACCTTTAAGGAGCTAAAGGGAGAGCAAGGAGCGTGGTTAAGTGTTTCAATGCTGGTATTTAAACTCACTTGTAATGGTGTGAATGTTTTGCTTGTCTGAAGAAGTTAGTGCAAGGTACTAACGAAAAGCTTTTACAATGGCTTAATAAGATTTGTTGTTTTTCATGTTTTTTACATTTTGGACTGGCCTGAGTCGAGTTCTTGGCTTTTGAATTAGCGGTGGTTTTTGCTAGTTTGTTTTTCCGGTCTTGAAAGTTTATTTAGCTGGAGAGCTGTTTACTGCCTCGAGACTACCCCTTATCCCATGATGCCTAGCGATAGCTACCCAGATCTCATTTGCCGCTTCAGCTGCGAGGTTCGTTATTACTGGCTCAGGCTGTAGTAAGTTAGTTTAAATACTTTTTCTAGTTATTTAGGGGATATTTTCTGATATATTTTTGATAGCTTAGTCTTTATAGTTTTTGTTGTTTGGGCCTTTGGGCCAAAGTTTTTTTTCTGTAGAGAATGTCTAAAGAATCCGAAGTATCTGGATTCAGGAAGTGTGACTCATGCTGTCAGAAAATGTCTCTGACAGATGGGCACACTTCTTGCGTCTGTTGCTTAGGCGCAGTGCACCTGCAGGACTCTTGTTCTGTATGCCACGCTTTCTGCCCAAGGGTTCTGCAGGAGCACAAAAATAAGTTGATTTTAAGGGGTCTCCTTAAGCCCCAAGATTCACCAGCCAAGGCTCAGCTGGTGAAATCTTCCAAACCAACCAAATGATTGGCTCCCAGCTCGGAGCCGTCATTGGTCCAAGCATTACCAACTACCTCAGCTCTGGCCGGAACCGAGGAGGCTGCTTCCCAGTCTGCTCCACCAGTATCGTCGGAGCCGTCTCAGATCCACAAGAGACAGAGGTCCCCATCTTTAGAGTCGATACATTCGGCCCCTCGGTCTCCTGTATTGCAAAGTGACCACAGTCATAAATCCTCCCACTCCTCTCGGTCTTCTAGACTCTCAGACCACGACGTGGTAAGAGTGGTCAGTAGGTTGTTGAAATCGCAGGCACTAGCCAAAATGGTATCCAGCCCTCCTCAACAGGTGTCGGCTCCATCCGTTTTAATTGATGTTCCTCCTTCGACGACTCTGAGCTCAGAGCCGGAGTTTGTTGGGGTTCGAATCATGGAACCGTCTGCACCGATAAGGATTTCTCCTTCGGTTCCGTCATTGGCTCCGATCCCCTCGATGCTACCTTCCGTCGAGGGATCTGGGCACCAAGATTCCCTCGTTGGCTCCGAGGGGGCGAGTGGCATCGGACCCTTGTCTGACCCTGTTCTCCCTCTCGGAGCTTCGGCGCAGGTGAGCTCGGCTCCTGCATCAGCCTTGGAGCCTTCCCCCTCTTTGCGGAGGAGGATTCCAGTTTCCTCGGAGCCGGACCCTTCTTTGCATCGTGGCAGGGATGCCTTCGATGTCATAAGGAGTGTACTGGCCCCTGAGTCAGCACCACATTCATCCCCACTGGCTCCGTCCCCTGTAGTACCTGCGTCAACCTCTGTCCCTCCTCCAGACCCCAAGCGTGGGGAACCAGCACTCCAGAGCACCCCACTGTGTGTTTACTCCTCTTCCGAAGCCTCCCCTGATCATTCAGAGGAGGCCCCTCGGAAGAGGAAGTGCAAGAGGAAGCACATCGACTCCCCTGAGTCTGTCACTTCGGATACGGATTTGGATGAATCAGAAGGGTCCCCGAGATCCCCCTCTGAAGATGTTTCCTTTTCGGACATCCTAGAAATGCTTAGGCAGAGGGGGAAATGGACTGCCCTAGCCCCTACTGACAATGAATCCGTATTCCTGGATGCATTTGGTTTTCGCCCTTCCACTTCCTGGGTGTCTCCCCCCTTCTATCCACTAATGTCGGTGGTGGCTCTAAGGGCTTGGTCAGCCCCGGACACAGTGGAACCAACCCCGAGGAGGCCCGGCAAATTTATTACTGCACCCCCTGACAAACAGTTCCTTACAAAGGGTGTTCCTGTGGATGCCATGGTGGTAGCAGCGGCCACTAAAAAGGAATTGGCGGATACTTCTTCCTCTGTCCATCCTCCTAACAAGGAGTCTAGGACTATGGACAGATATGGGAAGCAAATCTCCATGAGATCACTGAATTACTTATGCCATATTACCAGGCTTCAGAGGGATCTCTTAAAAGAGCTTGGAGATACCCTCCAGGATCCATCAGCTGAAGGAGTTCAAGCTAAAGCAGCTTCTCAGCTGGCGACCCTTAATTCAGTGGTTAACACCTCTATGAGGCTCATTTCTTATGCAGCCGATGGTGCGAGTAGATCCACAGGCACAAGCGTGGTCCTTCGGAGACACGCATGGATGCGGTTGTGTAATTTTGCGGAGCCCTTTAGAGCGTCATTCACTAACACCCCCTTTGACAGTTTCATTTCTCTTTGGACCACAGGTGAAGGACACCCTCACTAGGTGTGAACAGGAAGGCAAGAGACTCTCTGCCGTGGGAGTCCGTTTTTCCACTCCTTCCAGACCATATCCCAAAGGTCAGAAGAGTGGAAAAATGTGGTTTCGGAAATCCCAGGGAGCCTCGCCTGATAAACATAGTGATTTTTCTTCCAGGGGCAGAGGAGGGAATAACAACAGCAGACGCCACCCTCGAGGCAGAGGGGGTCCGCAGAACCAGGGTAGCAGAGAATCGTTCTCTGACCAGCCCTTCCAGCACCCCTGAAGGGTTGCCTGGCTGCCCGCCTCTGGAGGCAGTCGGGGGAAGACTTTCACTGTACCCAAAAGCCTGGCAAGACATTACGTGAGACAAATGGGTACAATCAGTCATATCCGGAGGCTATGTAATTCCCTTCTTCCAATCTCTCCTATCATCAAACAGATCCCCCCCAGATGTTCCACCCAATCTGAGGGCCCAAGCAGTCACAGAAATTTCAAGACTGCTAGAAAAAAAAAGTCATGCAGGAAGTCCCGGCAGACCAACTCGGATCCGGAACTTACTCAAGGTTCTTTTTGGTACCAAAAAAGACCGGGGACTGGAGACCAGTCTTGGATCTCAGCAGACTAAACAAGTCTGTTCAAAGAACAAAGTTTCAGATGGTCACTCTTCAGTCCATTCTACCCTTTTTGGGTCAGGACAGTTGGATGTGCTCAATAGATCTCCAGGATGTGTACTACCATATCAAGATGGACAGGCGCTCCAGGAGATTCCTTCGCTTCCGGCTGGGAGCCAGTCATTATCAGTTCAGAGCTCTGCCCTTTGGTCTCACCACAGCCCCCAGGGTGTTCACCAAATGTATGGCAGTGGTCACGGCGCACCTGAGACGTCAAGGATTCCAGGTGTTTCCTTATCTAGACGACTGGCTCCTCACTGCTACTACCAGGCATCAACTTCTTCAAGCCAGGGACTATACAATTGCAATCTGTGCCCAGTTAGGCATTACCATAAATTTCGAAAAATCTGCCTTGTTGCCCTGTCAATCTATTACCTATATAGGTGCAAGTCTAGGTACACGAAGTATGTCCGCAAGACTACCGCAGGACATGGTGGTCACAATTCGGCAGCAAGTTCATATCCTCATGCAATGCAAAAAGGTACAAGCCCGGTTGGTCATTCAAACTCTGGGTTCTATGGCCGTAGCAATTATTCTGATACCTCTAGCCCATTTTCACATGAGAATCCTGCAGTGGCTTCTATTCACACAGTGGTCCTTTCAACAACTCCCCATGTCCCACATGATTATAATTACAGAAACTTGCAAAACACACCTTTCCTGGTGGATGGTCTCCCCGCTAGTGTCTCTGGGCAGACCATTCATCCAATCCCCTCCAGTTGCCACAGTGACCACGGATGCCTCACTGATGGGGTGGGGCATTATCAGGGCAGGATAGTCCAAGGCACATGGCAACCTCACGAGTACCATCTGCACATAAATGTCTTGGAGATAAGAGCCGTGCTTCTAGCTTTGCAAGCACTTCAGAGCTCACTCCCTCCTGGGACAATTGTAATTCAAACAGACAACGTGTCAGTAGTGTGGTACATCAACAGGCAGGGCAGAACCAGGTCCTACCCCCTATGTCGAGAAGCACTCGGACTCTGGTAGTGGGCGATTTCCTCCCAAAGATTTTGGATTGCAACGTACATCCCTGGGAAATCCAACGTCATAGCGGACAGGCTCAGCAGAGCTAATCTCATGCCTCACGAGTGGTCTCTGAATCAGGTAGTTGCAGATCTCATCTTCCGCAAGTGGGGACAGCCTTGCTGCGATCTGTTTGCAACCCCCTTCAGCACCAAGTGCAGCAACTACTTCTCCCTTCTACCGCTTCACGGCCATCCTCCCAGAGATGCTCTAGTCCACGATTGGCCTCAGGGACTTGTTTATGCCTTCCCACCATTTCCTCTTATCCCCAAACTCATACAGAAAGCTATTCCGTTGGGTTGCAAAATGATTCTCATTGCCTCCTACTGGCCTCGACAGATATGGTTTCCGTTCCTGCACCATTATCTCCTCGAGCAGCCCTGGATCCTGGATCCTATTCCAGACCTGCTGATTCATCAATCAGGAGAGCTGCATCGATCCCTCCAGCTCACAGCTTGGTTGATCCAATTCCAAGCCTAGCCAGGCTTCCCAGCATTTCCCCAGCTGTGCGTGATATTATTATATCCTCTTACAAATCAACTACTACGAAAACGTATGCTAGTAAATGGAAACATTTCTCTTATTGGGCAGAGGCTAGGAAAATAGATCCCTCTTCAGCCCCATATCACGAGATCTTAGAATTCCTAACTGAGCTTTTTCACTCTGGGTCCGCCTCTGCCACAATCAAGAGTTCAACTAGCAGCCATTTCTAACTATCAATATTGGCTTTGCTAATCTAAATATGTCTCATAAGCTGTGTAAAGCCTTTCTTAGAGGGACTAATCTCCTTAGGCCCCCAGTGAAAGATCCCCCTCCTCCTTGGGACCTTAATTTGGTGTTAACCTCCTTGATTATGCCCCCTTTTGAACCTGCGGCTTCATGCTCCCTTAAGTTTCTATCTTGGAAAACTCTTTTTCTGGTAGCTATTACTTCAGCCCAAACGTGTATCGGAACTTCAAGCACCAAGCATTCGTTCTCCATACTTAGTTTTTCACAAGGATAGGGTAGCACTGAGAAATAATCCATCCTTCCTAAGGTATGTTCAGAAAATAGTCTAAACCAATCCATAGACATTCCAGTGTTGTTCCCTAACTACACCAACAAGGCAGAATACAAATTACACCTTTTGGAAGTACATAGACAATTGCGTTTTTATTTGCACAGAACTAAGGATGTAAGGAAGTCGGACCAACTCTTCCTTTCCTATGCTAAGGGTAAACAAGGTCTTCCAGTTTCCAGAGTGACCCTCTCTAGGTGGTTGTCTCACATTATCACCTTCATTTGTCAACTAAGGAAAAAAGAATTGACTACCAAACCAAAAGGACATTCTACTAGGGCTTTAGCTACTTCTGTAGCCTTCCAATCTAGATTACCCATAGACTCTATTTGTGCCGCAGCCACATGGGCAAATCCTCATACCTTTATTTCTCATTACAAGTTAGATATGACCTCCAGAAATAGAGCTAACTTTGGTTCCACTTTTCTGAAGAGCCTGTTCCAGTGAGCCACCCAGGATTATAACATTCACAACTGAGCCTCAATTCAGGCACATAGTTTTCAAGTCATTTTCCAATAATTATCTCTTATTTTATAGCCAGACTTTGCCTGGTGGTTTCCGAAGCAAAGATATTTATTATCTGCTCCTTTAAGCATCAGGACTGAAATAAAAAAAAATTACACAGTCCATTCCTCCTCCTTTTTCTGGATCTCCATTTGCACATTGTTTTTTTTTTCCTCTGGACTCTGTCTTACTCAAGTTAACTTACAACTACACATTGCAACTTCATTTTCAGATTAATAAAACAGTCCTTTACCCTCTTAGTTTTCTTCTACAGAGCCAAAATGGTGTCCACATCGTTGAAGAGTTCTTCACTGGTTTCATTTCTCTGGTTGACTTTTTGTCAATAAACTGTTCCAGTTTACCATTGATCTTACAAATTTCAGACATGTTTGTTTCAAGTGATACTACTGTGGTCTTGTTAAGCATAGCTATATCCCAGCTTTCAGCAGAACCAGCTGTTTCCATCTACCATATGTTTGGCTGAGACTTCCAAGATTTCAGCAGTCCTGGATCCCATTACTATTGTGCACCGAGTGAGTTGATATTTAAGCAATTTAAATATTTGGTTAATATTTCTTTGCAAAAAAAATTTTTTTCAAATTATAGCCAGTTTACTATAATTTTTTTTCTACAAGTGACCAGAGGCACTGTGTGATCTCTGTGGGTCACTGTAGTTTACTTTGTGCTGATTAACTGGCTGAGGCAACAGGCTCTGGTATATGCTTGCATTGGACATTTTGGCTCAGACTCTGTTCCATAAACTCATTTATATATCATTACTGCAGCTAAACATTATTGGTAGATGACTCATTTGCTCTCCTAGTTTCATGAAAATATCTTAGCTGTGTTAAAATAAATTTGATTGTACAAAATATGCAGAGAATTACAATATATACACACACACACACATGTATATACACAAAAGTGTGTGTGTGTGTGTACACACACACACACGTGTGTGTGTATATATATATATATATATATATATACACACACACACACACGTATATATATCTGTACACACACATACATGTGTATATGTATATATATATATATATATATATATATATATATATATATATATATATTACATTTGTTTACTGGAAAAGTCTGACTGACATATGTCCTTTTTTAACAGAGGCCTGGGGAGAAAAGCTCCACATACTATACAGTATAGAGAAATTACAGAATAATTATAAAAACACAGGAAAGCTACAGTTGAAAAGCATCAGCAAAGTACTCACTGATAAAAAATACAGTTGCATAATCACAGTAAAGCTCCACGTAATTACAATATAGAACAAGTGCAGGATAGTTTTAAAATACAAGGTAGATAACATTTGAAAAGCATCAGCAAAGTATGGTTTGGTAAAAGTACATTCTGATGATCACAGCAAAGTTACAGTTAGCAAAAGAGTTACAAGTCAGTTGTAGAAAAACACAGGGTGGATACATTTGGAAAACATCAGTAAAGTACAACTTGGCAAAGTCTATCTGAAGATTTCATCAAGGTGTAGAAGGGTTGCTGACAGACTAGTACAGTCGAGGAGGTTACAAGTTTTATAGTTATTTTGAGGTAGATCAATAAAAGTGCAGTTGATTAGGTCATGTAAAGCCTTTAATCTTTAATATGCTTAGCCAGGAGCAGAGCAGTGACACAGCCATTTATTAACTAAGTGCGATTTTAGTGTTTTCTTAAATTGGTGTAGGGGTGGGATGGATATTATATCCTGTGGTAATTCATTCCAGTATTTGCCTATGTAATTTGAGAAGAGGCATTCACCAGCTTGGTTTTTGGGTTTGTTGGTAGATCTTAGGGATGTTCTTTGTGTTTCACTGTTGCAGTCATCACATTTGGGTTATCCCAGCCAGGGTAGCCCTTGGCCGGCCCGAATGCCAGAGACTTAGTATTTCTTTGTCAGTTGCTGTCGCTTGAGGACTGACGTCAGGTCATCAGGCTGTGCAGTGGTGTGATGTAGATGCTGAGTTTGTAGCATATCTGGCGATTTTATTGTAACAGGTTTCTATTTTTGCCAGTTCCGATTTTCTTAGATTAATCAGAATAGGGGATACATAGAGCAATGTAGAGATTAGATGTGTCTGGGCAATAGTGGCTTTAGTATTCTGTGTGAAGAAGTGTTTATTTTTATATAAGGTTCCAAGTTTTTGGTGTACTTTTTTGACTGTCTGTGATGTATGGACATAAGACCTCAGATTACAGTCTATCTCGACTCCTAGAAGTTTAGTATGGTGGGGGGGGGGGTGAAGATGGTATTATGTAATGAAATTATGCTAAAAGTGGTCATGGGTTAGCGTTGCTGCCTCACAGCAAGAGGTTCTCCGGTTCGATTCTCAGCTGGGGTGCCTTCTGTGCTGAGTCTGCATGTCCTCCCTGTGGTTGCGTGGGTTTCCTCCGGGTGCTCCGGTTTCCTCCCTCATCCCAAAGACATTCAGTAGGTGGATTGGACACTCTAAAATTGGCCCTAGGTGTGAGTGTATGCGTGTGTGTGCCTTCTGTGGAAGGTTGGGTGCCGGGCTGGCAACTCGACACTGTAAAAACTCCACTGCCAATCATGAGCGGACAGATGATCCGCTGTGGCGACCCCTAACTGGGAAAAGCCGAAAGAAGAAGAAGATGCTAAAAGTGGTCATGGTAATGGAGGTTTTTGTGGGCTGGAATATCATGAGCTTTGTTTTTTGGGGATTTAGAATTAAGTGGGAGTTAGTTAACCATTTTTCAACTTCTAGGAATGATTGTTGAGTTTGTGTTTGGAGCTCCTGTAAGTTAGAAGTGGCACATATGACTGTGGAGTCGTCTGTGTATTGGATGAAGGTGGCTAGTGGGATTGAGTTATGGAGGTTGTTTGTGAACAAAGAGAAGAGAAGGGGTGCTAGTATTGAGCCTTGTGGGACTCCTAGGGTAACTGGGAGTAGTGGTGAGAGTGTTTGTTGTCAACGTACTGCTTACTGGCGTTCTGTTAGATGATCCTGGAACCAGGCAAGGGTGGACTGAGATATGTTTAGATGTTCATCGTGTTACACTGCTGCAGTCATTACACTTGGGTTATCCTGCCGTCAGGCAGTTCCCCAGTTGGCCTGAGTTCGAAAGTCTTGGTCCGGCGTCAGTTGCTGTTGCCTCCTCCCTGACGTCAGTGCGACAGGGGTATATAAGATGCAGCCGATGCCATTTTCTTCAGTCTTTCTTGCTGCGCGGTGCCCGAAGCAAAAGCAGTTCGCAAGTGCCGGTCGGCCAACTCCTGAGATTTTCATTCCGAATCCAGAACCAAAGTCTTCTACAAAGCTAAGTACCTGTTGGGGAAACTTTTTCTTGCCTCAGACCGATGTCAGTAAAAGTTAATAACTGTATTTCTTGTGGGAAGCAAATACCTCATAAGGATTTCCATTCCTATTGTATCCCATGCCTAGGCCCAGACCACGACATCACTGGTTGTCAGTTTTGTGCTAGGTTTAACAAGCGCACTATTAAACGTCGGTTTGATTTTGCCCGACATTATTTTGGCAGAAAATTCAATTACACCATGCCGTCGGAACTTCGAAGACCAGAATACATAAAAAACGCAAAGACAAGGATAGGCATCCAAGGCGCAAAACTGATGACGAAGCCTCTTCTAGGCCAGTCTACGGTTCTCCGGTTTTCAGTGAGGCGCCTTCGCAGCCCCTGACGACCGCTTCTACAGAACCACAGGCTGCCTCCGACTCCCACGTGGGGATGGCTGGGCCTTCGGACGCACAAGTTTTTCAGCCTACCGAAACTAGCCCTTCAGAGGGATCCGGAGTAGCAGAGCTACCCGCAGCTTCAGAGGGTGTTTTCAGACCTATTCAGTTAAGCATTAAATCCTCTGCTAAGTCTAAGCCTCCTTTAAAAACAAAGAAACAAATAAAGCATTCTCCAGGACAGGCCTCCATGCCTAAGAAACAAATGCTCAAAATGGCCGAAGACCTAATCACGCTGATCAGGGGGTCCCATCCCCCTCCTGATAAAAGGCCTAGACAGGATGCAGACTATGACTCATCCGACCAGGTGTCCATCTCTTCAGATTCATCCTCAGACCTAGGGTATTCTTTACCCCCTTATGAGGATTCTGATATTGAGGAATCAATTCCATCAGCCTCTCCGCCTGAGGACTACTCCTTTGGGGAAACCTTACATACCATAAGGGAACATTTCCTTTGGGAAGGCCAGGATTACTCAGAATCCAAGAAAAGGCTCAGAGACTTCCTTTTATTACCTCAACACAGACCCCTTGCTATTCCGCCAGTGTTAGATATTGTGGATGATGTGTATACTGAAACCAGCTTAAATCCTGATTCCTTACCTCCAGCCCCAGTTAAACCTGACAGATACTACAGAGTCCCTGACTCGCACAAATTTCTGTATAAAAGCCCTGTTGCTGACCCTGAAACTATTTCTCAGGGACCCAAAGGGGTTAAGGCCTCATCAGCCAAGAATCCAGTTCCCTCTGACAGAGATTCCAGAGCATTAGACAGATGGGGAAAGAAAGTATATACGTCTGCAGCTTTATCAATGAGAGCCGTAAATTGCCAGTTTCACATGCTAAAATATCAGCAATTTTTGATGTCTCAGTTGAAACAAAAAATGCTTCCAGATTCAGATCCTCCTAATTTTAAAGAAATGCAGGATTTATTGCATGCAGTTGAACAAGTGGGAAAACATACTTTGGAATGTGGTTTTGATTCTTTAGAGGCCTCCTGTAGAGCAGCAGTTAGAGGCTCTGTCATTAGAAGACATGCTTGGCTAAAAGAACATACATTACCAGATCATGTTAAAGCAAAATTATTGGATGCACCTTTGCAGCAGGATGCGTTATTTGGAGTTAAGGCAGAAGAGGTATTAAAGAAAATGGAGGATAAGGCAAAATCTATGCAAACGGTGAAGGATTTCTTACATGTTCAGCCTCCTCGATTTAGCAGAAATTGACCAGCTAAGAATTGGTCCTTTCCAGTTACAGACCGACCTCAAAGGGGCAGATACAGACGTCCACGAGGTAGAGGTCAACCGCAAGGTCTTTACAGGCCTCGACAATGGGGTGCATCAGGCCAGAAAGAAGGGGAAGACAGGCCCCAACCATATAAAAAGCAGCCCCAATGACTTCCCACTACAGCTGCCAAACAGCTCTCTCTTGGCAGCCCCCTTGGGAGGAAAACTGGCACTTTTCTATCACAATTGGCATATGATCACCAAAGACAGATGGGTTCTCAGCATTGTATCTGAAGGTTACAGGTTCCACTTTCACACTCTGCCAAGGTTAAAAGGAATGCCAAATCTGCCACCAAATCAATGGGCAGAGGCTCAAAAACAAATTACAGCACTCATGGATATGAGAGCTATTCAAAAGGTACCACCACAGGAGCAAGGACAAGGATTTTACTCAAGACTCTTTCTGGTTCCCAGAAAGGACAAAGCCTGGAGGCCCATTCTGGATCTGTCTTCTCTAAACACTTACCTGGATGTTCCGAAATTCAGAATGTTGACACTACAGCATCTTCTTCCCATGCTGGGCAAGAAAGCTTGGCTCGTGACCTTGGACCTCAAGGAGGCATACCTGCATGTCCCTATCAGACAAAACTGCAGAAGATACCTCAGATTCATAGCTGGTTCAATGCACTATCAATTCTCTGCACTGCCCTTTGACTTATCTACTGTGCCCAGGGTCTTCACAAAGTGCCTGGCACCAGTATTTGCATTTTGCAGACAGAAAATAATTCAAATTTATCCGTACCTGGACGACTGCCTGATTCAAGCAGAGAGCAAGGACATCTTCTAAAGCATCTGGCATTTGTAAAAAAAAGTTATTAAGTTGCTTAGGGTACACAGTAAACAAAAATAAATCTAAACTAGTGCCCTCACAAGAGATAATATTCCTGGGTGCCAGCTTGAACACAACGGCCCAGATGGCTTATCTCATGCCAGACAAACAAGGACAACTGACTCAGTACTTTAAATTGATGGCAACAGAGACCCAACTCCCTGCAAGAAAAATTCTGCAGGCCTTGGGTTACATGGCATCTTGCATACTACTAATTCCATATGCCAGACTGCATATGAGGAAACTACAATGGTACCTAAAGAATGTATGGTCTCAACACTGTCAAAGTTTGGAAACAGTTATATCACTAATTCCTTGCCTTCAACAGGAGCTTCGATGGTGGGCTCAAGCTTGTCACCTCAACAAGGGACAGCCTTTTACTCAACCCACAGCCAGGCAAACACTGACAACAGATACATTGGATTACGCCTGGGGAGCACACATGGCAGGCAAATGTATTCAGGGCAAGTGGCCCGCAGAACAAAGGCATCTTCACATCAATCAAAAAGAGATGCTAGCTGTACAAAATGCCCTTATAGCTTTCAAGGACCTGCTGCATCCATGACAACTACTACTAAAGACAGACAACACCACAGTTATGTGGTACATAAGCAAGGGGGCACTCACTCCTACCCCCTCTGCAGACAAACCATGACTTTGTGGAACACAGCTCTAAACTATCAAGTTCATCTGCAAGCACAATTCCCGCCAGGAGAGAAAAACACACTGGCAGACAACTTAAGCAGAAACATCATGGATCCCCACAAATGGGAATTGAATCCACAAATATTCAGAATGATAACACAGAAATGGTGGAGCCCGGACAAAGATCTGTTTGCATCCCCAATGAACTGCCAGCTACAGAAATTCTGCACAAGGAGTTACCATCCACAAGCATGGAAAGTGGATGCCCTCTCATTCAGTTGGAAAAACCTATAAGTATACGCTTTCCCACCACTACCTCTCCTGCCAAAGGTACTCATAAAAGCCAGGCAAGAAGAGCCAAAGATGATCCTGATTGCACCAGACTGGTCACTCCAGCACTGGTACCCAATCTTAAAGAACTTAGCACAAGGACCACCCTGGATTTTGCCTCAAATCCCGCATCTGCTGACTCAGCACAACAATCAGATACTACACAGCCAGCTAAAGACCTTAAACCTAGCTGCAAGGATGATTCCTTAGTCAAGCAAGCAATGCCTCACTCCAAAGCGGTTATGGATGTCATTCTGGAGGGCAGAAGGCCTAGTACCAGGAAATCCTATTCGGATAAATGGAAGAGTTTCTGTGTCTGGAACCAGGCTCACAGCCTTGACCCTCTTGTCCCAAACATTCCTCAGATACTACAATATTTAACTGAGATGCTGGACAAAGGCCTCTCCTTCTCATCCATCAAAATCCACGCCTCTGCCATCTCTGCTCATTACAACACGGATCCACCAATTTTCTCTAATCCTTTGCTAAGACAGTACCTCAGAGGGGCTAAAAACATAAGACCACCCCGTAGAGCACCTACTCCAACTTGGGACCTCAACTTTGATTTGGAAAAATTAACTTTACCTCCTTTTGAGCCAGCTAACACAGCAGAATTAAAATATATCTCTTGGAAAACTGCTCTGCTCCTGGCAATAACATCAGCACAAAGAGTTTCAGAATTACAGGCACTAATGGCAGTGGAACCTTTCCTCATTTTCCACCAGGACAGGGTGTCTTTAAGAACTAACCCTACGTTTATGCCAAAGGTGGTATCCAGTGTGGCTCTAAACCAAACTATTCACTTGCCAACTTTTTATCCAAAACCACAGAATAAAGGGGAGAGACTACTGCATTCTTTGGACATTCACAGGCAGTTACGCTTCTACTTGGACAAAACCAAAGCTTTCAGAAAATCTGAGCAATTATTGGTAGCATATGCTGCAGGAGCACAGGGAAAAGCCATTTCAAAGCAGACTATTTGAAAATGGATAGGACATTGTATACGTTTCTGCTATACACACCATGGGAAACCTGTACCTAGCAGCATTAGATCTCACTCCACCAGGGCAACAGCTACTTCAACTGTCTACCTCAGAGGAGTACCTACTAAGGATATTTTAGAAGCAGCAACTTGGAGTTCTGTGCATACCTTCACCAAGCATTACCATTTGCCTCTATACTCTAAATCCAGAGCTGGCTTCGCCGCTGCAGGGCCTTATAGCCACCCCTAATGCCTTATAGAACCACCCACCCTACCTCAGCTTTGGGATTCTACACAAGTGTAATGACTGCAGCAGTGTAACATGATGAACATAGTACAGTTTTGTACCTACTGTAAATGTAGATGTTAGAGTGTATACACTGCTGCAGTCCAGGTTACCCTCCCTCCTTCCCCTCTTACTTGCTGGTACGTACCTATGTCTTCTACCCTTTACTACCTATGGGGAGTATTTGCTGGTAGCTGAAAGTTGTTTGCTTTTCTTATGTATGTTTTATTAGCAATTTGAATTGCCTACCTATTTGGGGGCACCTGACATCTGGGGCAAGAAAAACTGAAGAAAATGGCGTCGGCTGCATCTTATATACCCCTGTCGCACTGACGTCAGGGAGGAGGCGACAGCAACCGACGCCTGACCATGACTTTGGAACTCAGGCCGACTGGGGAACTGCCTGATGGCAGGATAACCCAAGTGTAATGACTGCAGCAGTGTATACACTCTAACATCTACATTTATGGTAGGTACAAAACTGTACTTTCTGTGTGGACATTTAGTAGTTTATTATGGGAGACCATATCAGAAGCTTTGGATAAGTCTGGGAAGACAGTGGATACAAATTTATTATTGTTTCTGCACTTGTTGATAGCATTGTAAATGATATTAGTGGTGTGGTTGTACTATGATATGGTCTAAAGCCGTGTTGAGAACTAGTTAGTAGTTTGTTAGTATGGAGGAAGTCAGTGATTTGTTTATGTACTATTCTTTCAAGTATTTTAGACAGAGGGGATAAGATTGCGATTGGGCGGTGGTTAGCTATCTCTGTTGGTGTACCACCTTTATGAAGGGGTATGATGTAGGACGTTTTCTAGAGGGAAGGGATGGAATGTTCCAGTATGGATCTGTTAAGAGTAGATAGATGTTCTGTAGTCCTATCTCGCCTTCATTCTTACATATGGGTTTGGAGCCGATCCTCTGCTCTGACTCTGCCTATTACAAAGCTCAAAGTCTCTTAGTTGGCTCATGACTAGGTAGGTATCCCATAGTGCACTAGTACAATCCCCAGATCTCTTTTGCTGCGTCTACGAGTTCAGAAGTGATTCTTGCTTGGCCATGGCTAAGTTCAAAACATTTTTCATTATTATTCACTTTTACTGATTCTTTAGCTAGTTATCCTATAGATAGTGTTTAGAAGTGTTTTTGCTATTTACTTAGTTTTTTGAGAACCATTGTCCGTTTGGCCCTTGTTCTCTGTGTGGGTATCCTGTGTGCTAGTTTCTGATACATTTAATATTACGTAGGTCCGCATTTGTGTTAGGACCTTGTTTTTCACTTTTTCATACCTTTATATTGTGTGCAGTGTCTTATACTAGTTTTGACACAGTTTATATTTCTGTAGGTCCGCGTTTGTATTAGGGCCTTGTTTCCTCATTTTTATGTATTAGAAGATTGTGTGCAGTGCTGTTTGTCTCGTACTTTGCCTGCTGCTTAAGTTTCTGTTTTTTTTTCTCCGGCTTAGCTTCCTTTCCAGCTAGGTCCGTTTAAGTTAGAGGACCTAGTCCTCTGTTATATTTGAATTTTTCTAACAGGGCTAGGCCCATTTAGGTTAGAGGACCTAGTCCTCTTTAGTTTCTCATTTCTGTGTGTGTGCTTGTTAGGGCTAGGCCCGTTTAAGTTAGAGGACCTAGTCCTCGTTGTGTTTGTTGCGTACCTGTCTTAAGGTGAGGCCCATTTAAATTAGATGATCTTGTTTTCTTTCTCTTTGTTTATAGAGCTCTGTTAGATATGTCTAAAGAGTCCAAAGATCACAAACCTTCGGGTTTTAAAAAAATGCATAAAGTGCTCCCAGAAGATGTCAATTACAGATGGCCACAGTAATTGTGTTTATTGCCTCGGAGCCATTCACTTGCAGGAAACTTGTTCCTTCTACCACTCCTTTAGCTCCAGAGTTCTCCAGGAGCGAAAGAACAAGCTAATTCTGAAAGGTCTCCTCAAGCTTTCCTTAGATGATGAAGAAGAGCTTGCAAAAGTCTTCCTCGAAGTCCCATTCATCCAGGAAAGAGAAGGTCAAGTTGGTCAAGAGACCTTCTCTGGTGCCGACTAGTGTATCTGAACCTCCTCAGAAAACATTGAAGCTTGATGAAACTTCTACCTCCTCAGCTCCACTGTCCTTGGAGCCAGTCGAGGTGGTCGATGTGGACACTGCAGTTGTCAGCCCCAAGTCTTTCGGAGCTGACTATTGAAAAATTGCATCGGAGTTGGTCTGGTCCAGAGATCTTTTGCCGATCTCCCCAACCTTAAGATCTCCAATTTTACAGACATCCAGCTCACCTACCCTGTCATCCAAATCCTCCAAGAGCCTGTCAAAAGAAGATGTGGAGAGAGTAGTGCTTAGACTCTTGAAGTCATCTGCTTTGCCCAAATTGTTGCTGGCTCTGACCCTGTCGATTCCGGAGCCATCTGAGTCCATTCTCCGTGTTGTGGTTCCTCCTCCGAGCCGAGTCGGGCCTTCAGAGCCAGAGATTTCAGTGCAGCTTGTTGAGGAACCCTCTGTTCCAGCTCCCCTTATGGCTGTCTCGAAGCAGAGTTCCACTCCTACACCTTCGGCACCGTCCGTGGTGTCTAGGATCCGAAGCTCACCGGTTAGCCCCGACAGGGACACTTGGATCTGAACCTCTTCAGTGCCGAGGCTCCCTCTCGGTGCATCGGCTAGGGTGAACTCAGACTCTACATCCATCTCGGAGCCGGTCGCTCTGGAGCCGAGGACCAACTCCCTTTCCTCAGAACCGGGGCTGTATTCGGAGCTGGGGAGATCTGCTTTCAAGATGATGAGGAGCTTGCTGTCTCGCTCATCAGCTCCATGCAAGGGAACCAATACTCTTCACCCTCAAGCACCGACCTCAGTCTCAGCACCTCTCTCTCTTGACAGCAGAAACCTGCAGCCTCAGGAGACCCCGTTGGGTGGCCCGCAGTCTTCCAAGACCTCACCGGAATACCCTTCTGAGGAGCCCCCTCGGAAGACAACATGCAAGGGGAAGCATGTAGACTCCCCGGATAAGTCTATAACCTCAAACACTGACCTCAAAGAGTTAGAAGGGTCCACCAGGTCGTCTTTTGATGATGTGTCCTTTGTAGACATTCTAGACATCCTAAAGCAGAGAGGCGGCTGGCCCACTGTCACCCCTTCTGATGAGGAGTTAGTGTACCTAAAGGCTTTTGGGTCTCAATCTTCAGCCTCTTGGGTGTCTCCACCTTTTGACAAACTCTTGGACCTGGTTAGTCGAAAGATCTGGGAGACTCATGATGCTGTGGAGCCAGTTCCCAGAAGACCCAACAAATTTCTCTTGGTCCCAAAAGAGAAAGAGTTTTTGTCCAAGGGCGTGCTTGTAGATGCCATGATGGTGGCGGCGGCCACTAAGAAGGAGCTAGCAGAGACTTCATCTGCCGAACAAGGCGTCTCGAACGATGGATAGATATGGGAAGAGTATCTTCTCTTCTGCGGCTTTTACCCTCAGATCGCTGAACTATCTTACACATTTTACTAGGCTTCAGAGAGATCTCCTCAAGGAGTTAGGAGATTATCAAGGTACATCTACTGAAGGAGTCCCTGAGAAGTTGACTGCTCAGTTGTCCACCTTAAATTCCATCGTAAACTCCTCCCTGAGGCTGATCTCCTATGCAACCGGTGGGGTGTGCAGGGCAGCGGGTTCAGGAGTTTCCCATAGGAGACACTCCTGGATGAGCTTATGTAATTTTGCGGAGCCTTTCAAGTCTACCTTTACCAATGCCCCCTTTGACGGTTCTTCTCTGTTTGGACCCAAGGTAAAAGATACACTCACCAGGTGCGAACAAGAAGGGAAAACTCCTCTGTATGTTTTGCCATCCCTTCTAGACCATATCCCAAGGGTGAGAGGTGGTAAGATGTGGTTCAATAAGTCCCAGAGATTTTTTCTGGATGCACAGGGTGATTCATCCTTAAGAGGCAGAGGAGGAGGAACTAATGGTAGATGTCTCCCTAGAGGCAGGGGGGGGTCGCGATTACTTTCAAGGCCATCCCTATCAGCGCTCCTGATTTGGGGCTCGACTGCGCTTCTCTGGAGCCAGTTGGGGGTCGCCTATCTTTGTATCCAGAGGCCTGGCTAAACATTGCCCAAGACAAATGGGTACAAAAAATAATCACCAGAGGATACTCCATATCCTTTTCTCTTCCACCCCATACTCCCAAGAAGATCCCGGATGTTCCACCCAATCACAGGGATCAAGCAACTGTAGAAGTGCAAAAGTTGCTTTCAAAGAGAGTCATCCAAACCGTCCCCGCAGACCAGACAGGATTCGGAACTTACTCCAGATTCTTTTTAGTGCCAAAACGAACAGGGAACTGGAGGCCCGCCCATCTTGGACCTCAGCAAACTAAACGAATCAGTAAAGAAGGCCAAGTTCTGGATGGTGACACTGCAGTCTGTACTCCCTCTGTTAGGGAAAGACAGTTGGATGTGCTCCGTAGACCTCCAAGATTCGTACTACCATATAAAAATGGACAGAGCATCATTGAGTCATTTACACTTCCTGCTGGGCGCCAGTCATTACCAATTTCATGCTCTGCCCTTTGGTCTCACCACAGCCCCCAGGGTGTTCACCAAATGCATAGCAGTAGTGACAGCTCACCTGAGATGTCGTGGATTCCAGGTGTTTCCGTACCTGGACGACTGGCTCCTGACTGCCACCACCAGGCACGTACTCCTACAAACCAGAGATTTGACAATCCAGCTCTGTTCCCAGCTGGGGTTTACAGCAAACTGGGAAAAGTCTGCCTTATTGCCCTCTTAATTTGTTAGTTTTATAGGTGGAGGAATAGACACAATCGCTATGCTAGCTCGTCTACCTGCAGACAGAATTCAAAACCTCAGGCAACAAATTCTCGGTCTACTTCCTCTACAGAAAGTCAAGGCAAAGTCAGTGCTGAAACTCTTAGGGACCATGGTCTCCACCATAACTCTAGTCCCTCTAGCCAGATTGCATATGCGAATTCTCCAATGGCTTCTATTTTCCCAGTGGTCCCTTCATCAATTGCCTCTGTCTCACTATATCCTCATAACAGAGTCTTGCAAAAAGGACCTTCATTGGTGGATTCAACCCGATCAGCTGATAACAGGCACTCCATTCCTCCCTCGGCAACCCGTTGCTACTGTGACCACGGATGCCTCACAGATAGGGTGGGGGGGGGCATTATCTAGGCAGGGCTGTCGAAGGCACGTGGCAAGATCATGAGTCTCACATGCATATCAGTGTCCTAGAGATGAGGGCAGTGCTTCTAGCGTTGCAAGCACTTCACAACTTTATTCCTCTAGGGACGATAGCAGTCCAATCTGACTATGTCAGTGGTATGGTATCTAAACAAGCAAGGAGGAACCAGATCTTACCCCCTTGGTCGGGAGGCTCTTCGTGTTTGGAAGTGGGCGATATCTTCCCATCGCTTTCTAGTAGCAACGCATATCCCGGGGCCTACCAATGTGATAGCCAACAAGTTCAGTAGGGCAATCTTGATGCCTCCACGAATGGTCTCTGAATCAAGAAGTAGCGGAACAGATCTTCCACAGTGGGGACAGCCTTACCGCGATCTCTTTGCCAGCCCGATCAACGCCAAATGCAGCAGCTATTTCATCCTTATCCCTCCTCCGGGGGAGTCTCCCAGAGACGCACTTGTTAATGACTGGCCCCGGGACTCCTTTATGCATTCCCTCCCTTTCCGCTCATATCCAAAGTGATACAGAAAGCAAAGTTATTGGGGAAGCAGGATGATTCTCATCACTCCTTTCTTGCCTCACCAGATTTGGTTCCCCTTTCTCTGGCCTTATCTACTAGACAATCCATGGACTCTGGACCCAGTGCCAGACTTCTTGACACACATATCAGGCTCCCTTCACCCCTGCCTCCACACCCTCAGCTTGACAGCATGGCTGCTCCACTTCCATCCCTAGTCAGGCTTCATGATCTCTCACCTGCTGTGACCCACATCCTTATGTCATGTCTTCGCATAAACCTTCCACTAGGAAGTTATACACAAGCAAACGTCGAAGGTTTTTCTATCTGGGCAAAAGAAAAAAATGTAGATCCTTACACAGCATCCATCCTTGTGGTGGTAGAATTTTTGTCTGAACTTTTCCATCAGGGATCAGCTGCTGCCACAATTACGGTCCAATTGGCAGCGATATCTAATTTTCATTTGGGACAACACAAATCTAATCTGATGTCCCACAGGTTATGTAAAACCTTCCTTAAAGGCTCGACTTTGCTGCGACCTCCCTTTCAGGACCCTGTATCTCCTTGGGATCTTAACTTCATTCTGTCCAAACTAACTTCCCTACCTTTTGAACCTGCACATTCATGTCAATTGAAGTTTCTGTCTTGGAAGACTTTTCTAGTAGCTATCACATCAGCTAGACTGGTATCAGAGTTACAAGCACTGTCAATTAAGCCTCCTTATTTGATTTTCCACAAAGACAAAGTTTCCCTTTGTACAAATCCTTCCTTTATCCCTAAAGTTTGCTCT